>NW_027473341.1:1200000-1500000 GCF_050947335.1 Megachile rotundata | reverse complement strand
TATGATTGAGATTGTATGATTGTGATTGTATGCTTGCGATTGTATGATTGTGATTGTATGATTGTAATTCTTTGATTGTGATTGTATGATTGTGATTGTATGATTGTGATTGTATGATTGTGATTTTATGATTGTGATTGTATGATTGTGATTGTATGATTGCGATAGTATGATTGTGATTATATGATTGTCATTGTATGACTGTGACTGTATGATTGTGATTGTATGATTGTGATAGTATGATTGTGAAAGTATGATTGTGATTGTATGATTATGATTGTATGATTGTGATTGTATGATTGCGATTGTATGATTGTGATTGTATGATTATGATTGTATTTTTGTGATTGTATGATTGTGATTGTATGATTGTGATTGTATGATTGTGATTGTATGATTGTGATTGTATGATTGTGATTGTATGATTGTGATTGTATGATTGTGATTGTCTGATTGTGGTTGTGCGATTGTGATTGTACGATTGTGATTGTACGATTGTGATTGTATGATTGTGATTGCATTATTATGATTGTATGATTGTGATTGCATGATTGTGATTGTATGATTGCGATTGCATGATTTTGAATGTATGATTGTGATTGTATGATTGCGATTGTATGATTGTGATTGTATGATTGTGATTGTATGATTGTGATAGTATGATTGTGATTGTATGATTGCGATTGTATGATTTTGATTGTATGATTGCGATTGTATGAATGCTATTGTATGATTGTGATTGTATGATTGTGATTGTATGATTGTGATTGTATGATTGTGATTGTATGATTGTGATTGTATGATTGTGATTGTATGATTGTGATTGTATGATTGTGATTGTATGATTGTGATTGTATGATTGTATTTGGGAGATTGTATTTGGGATATTGTAATTGTATGATTGCGATTGTATGATTCTGATTGTATGATTGTGATTGTATGATTGTGATTGTATGATTGTGATTGTATGATTGTGATTGTATGATTGTGATTGTATGATTGTGATTGTATGATTGTGATTGTATGATTGAGATTGTATGATTGTGATTGTATGCTTGCGATTGTATGATTGTGATTGTATGATTGTAATTCTTTGATTGTGATTGTATGATTGTGATTGTATGATTGTGATTGTATGATTGTGATTTTATGATTGTGATTGTATGTTTGTGATTGTATGATTGGGATAGTATGATTGTGATTATATGATTGTTATTGTATGACTGTGATTGTATGATTGTGATTGTATGATTGTGATAGTATGATTGTGAAAGTATGATTGTGATTGTATGATTGTGATTGTATGATTGTGATTGTATGATTGTGATTGTATGATTGTGATTGTATGATTGTGATTGTATGATAGTGATTGTATGATTGTGATTGTCTGATTGTGGTTGTGCGATTGTGATTGTACGATTGTGATTGTACGATTGTGATAGTATGACTGTGATTGTATGATTGTGATTGTATGATTGTGTTTGTATGATTGTGATTGTTTGATTGTATTTGGGAGATTGTATTTGGGAGATTGTAATTGTATGATTGCGATTGTATGATTGTGATTGTATGATTGCGATTGTATGATTGTGATTGTGTGATTGCGATTGTATGATTGTGATTGTATGATTGCGATTGTATGATTGTGATTGTATGATTGTGATGTATGATTGTAATTGTATGATTATGATTGTATGATTGTGATTGTATGATTGTGATTGTATGATTGCGATCGTATGATAGTGATTGTATGATTATGATTGTATGATTGTGATTGTATGATTGCGATTGTATGATTGTGATTGTATGATTATGATTGTATTTTTGTGATTGTATGATTGTGATTGTATGATCCTGATTGTATGATTGTGATTGTATGATTGTGATTGTCTGATTGTGGTTGTGCGATTGTGATTGTACGATTGTGATTGTACGATTGTGATTGTATGATTGTGATTGCATGATTATGATTGTATGATTGTGATTGCATGATTGTGATTGTATGATTGTGATTGCATGATTTTGAATGTATGATTGTGATTGTATGATTGTGATTGTATGATTGAGATTGTATGATTGTGATTGTATGCTTGCGATTGTATGATTGTGATTGTATGATTGTAATTCTTTGATTGTGATTGTATGATTGTGATTGTATGATTGTGATTGTATGATTGTGATTTTATGATTGTGATTGTATGATTGTGATTGTATGATTGTGATGTATGATTGTAATTGTATGATTATGATTGTATGATTGTGATTGTATGATTGAGATTGTATGATTGTTATTGTATGCTTGCGATTGTATGAATGTGATTGTATGATTGTGATTGTATGATTGTGATTGGATGATTGTGATTGTATGATTGTGATTGTATGATTGTGATTGTATGATTGTGATTGTATGATTGTGATTGTATGATTGTGATAGTATGATTGTGATTGTATGATTGCGATTGTATGATTGTGATTGTATGATTGCGATTGTATGATTGTGATTGTATGATTGTGATTGTATGATTGTGATTGTATGATTGTGATTGTATGATTGTGATTGTATGATTGTGATTGTATGATTGTGATTGTCTGATTGTGGTTGTGCGATTGTGATTGTACGATTGTGATTGTACGATTGTGATTGTATGATTGTGATTGCATGATTATGATTGTATGATTGTGATTGCATGATTGTGATTGTATGATTGCGATTGCATGATTTTGAATGTATGATTGTGATTGTATGATTGCGATTGTATGATTGTGATCGTATGATAGTGATCGTATGATAGTGATTGTATGATTATGATTGTATGATTGTGATTGTATGATTGCGATTGTATGATTGTGATTGTATGATTATGATTGTATTTTTGTGATTGTATGATTGTGATTGTATGATCCTGATTGTATGATTGTGATTGTATGATTGTGATTGTATGATTGTGATTGTATGATTGTGATAGTATGATTGTGATTGTATGATTGCGATTGTATGATTGTGATTGTATGATTGCGATTGTATGAATGCTATTGTATGATTGTGATTGTATGATTGTGATTGTATGATTGTGATTGTATGATTGTGATTGTATGATTGTGATTGTATGATTGTGATTGTCTGATTGTGGTTGTGCGATTGTGATTGTACGATTGTGATTGTACGATTGTGATTGTATGATTGTGATTGCATGATTATGATTGTATGATTGTGATTGCATGATTGTGATTGTATGATTGTGATTGCATGATTTTGAATGTATGATTGTGATTGTATGATTGTGATTGTATGATTGTGATTGTATGATTGTGATTGTATGATTGTGATTGTATGATTGTGATAGTATGATTGTGATTGTATGATTGCGATTGTATGATTGTGATTGTATGATTGCGATTGTATGAATGCTATTGTATGATTGTGATTGTATGATTGTGATTGTATGATTGTGATTGTATGATTGTGATTGTATGATTGTATTTGGGAGACTGTATTTGGGATATTGTAATTGTATGTTTGCGATTGTATGATTGTGATTGTATGATTGTGATGTATGATTGTAATTGTATGATTATGATTGTATGATTGTGATTGTATGATTGAGATTGTATGATTGTTATTGTATGCTTGCGATTGTATGAATGTGATTGTATGATTGTGATCGTATGATTGTGATTGTACGATTATGATTGTATGATTGTGATTGTATGATTGCGATTGTATGATTGTGATTGTATGATTAAGTTTGTATTTTTGTGATTGTATGATTGTGATTGTATGATTGAGATTGTATGATTGTGATTGTATGCTTGCGATTGTATGATTGTGATTGTATGATTGTAATTCTTTGATTGTGATTGTATGATTGTGATTGTATGATTGTGATTGTATGATTGTGATTGTATGATTGTGATTTTATGATTGTGATTGTATGATTGTGATTGTATGATTGCGATAGTATGATTGTGATTATATGATTGTTATTGTATGACTGTGACTGTATGATTGTGATTGTATGATTGTGATAGTATGATTGTGAAAGTATGATTGTGATTGTATGATTATGATTGTATGATTGTGATTGTATGATTGCGATTGTATGATTGTGATTGTATGATTATGATTGTATTTTTGTGATTGTATGATTGTGATTGTATGATTGTGATTGTATGATTGTGATTGTATGATTGTGATTGTATGATTGTGATTGTATGATTGTGATTGTATGATTGTGATTGTATGATTGTGATTGTATGATTGTGATTGTATGATTGTGATTGTCTGATTGTGGTTGTGCGATTGTGATTGTACGATTGTGATTGTACGATTGTGATTGTATGATTGTGATTGCATGATTATGATTGTATGATTGTGATTGCATGATTGTGATTGTATGATTGCGATTGCATGATTTTGAATGTATGATTGTGATTGTATGATTGCGATTGTATGATTGTGATTGTATGATTGTGATTGTATGATTGTGATAGTATGATTGTGATTGTATGATTGCGATTGTATGATTGTGATTGTATGATTGCGATTGTATGAATGCTATTGTATGATTGTGATTGTATGATTGTGATTGTATGATTGTGATTGTATGATTGTGATTGTATGATTGTGATTGTATGATTGTGATTGTATGATTGTGATTGTATGATTATGATTGTATGATTGTGATTGTATGATTGCGATTGTATGATTGTGATTGTATGATTATGATTGTATTTTTGTGATTGTATGATTGTGATTGTATGATCCTGATTGTATGATTGTGATTGTATGATTGTGATTGTCTGATTGTGGTTGTGCGATTGTGATTGTACGATTGTGATTGTACGATTGTGATTGTATGATTGTGATTGCATGATTATGATTGTATGATTGTGATTGCATGATTGTGATTGTATGATTGTGATTGCATGATTTTGAATGTATGATTGTGATTGTATGATTGTGATTGTATGATTGAGATTGTATGATTGTGATTGTATGCTTGCGATTGTATGATTGTGATTGTATGATTGTAATTCTTTGATTGTGATTGTATGATTGTGATTGTATGATTGTGATTGTATGATTGTGATTTTATGATTGTGATTGTATGATTGTGATTGTATGATTGTGATGTATGATTGTAATTGTATGATTATGATTGTATGATTGTGATTGTATGATTGAGATTGTATGATTGTTATTGTATGCTTGCGATTGTATGAATGTGATTGTATGATTGTGATTGTATGATTGTGATTGGATGATTGTGATTGTATGATTGTGATTGTATGATTGTGATTGTATGATTGTGATTGTATGATTGTGATTGTATGATTGTGATAGTATGATTGTGATTGTATGATTGCGATTGTATGATTGTGATTGTATGATTGCGATTGTATGATTGTGATTGTATGATTGTGATTGTATGATTGTGATTGTATGATTGTGATTGTATGATTGTGATTGTATGATTGTGATTGTATGATTGTGATTGTCTGATTGTGGTTGTGCGATTGTGATTGTACGATTGTGATTGTACGATTGTGATTGTATGATTGTGATTGCATGATTATGATTGTATGATTGTGATTGCATGATTGTGATTGTATGATTGCGATTGCATGATTTTGAATGTATGATTGTGATTGTATGATTGCGATTGTATGATTGTGATCGTATGATAGTGATTGTATGATTATGATTGTATGATTGTGATTGTATGATTGCGATTGTATGATTGTGATTGTATGATTATGATTGTATTTTTGTGATTGTATGATTGTGATTGTATGATCCTGATTGTATGATTGTGATTGTATGATTGTGATTGTATGATTGTGATTGTATGATTGTGATTGTATGATTGTGATAGTATGATTGTGATTGTATGATTGCGATTGTATGATTGTGATTGTATGATTGCGATTGTATGAATGCTATTGTATGATTGTGATTGTATGATTGTGATTGTATGATTGTGATTGTATGATTGTGATTGTATGATTGTGATTGTCTGATTGTGAATGTGCGATTGTGATTGTACGATTGTGATTGTACGATTGTGATTGTATGATTGTGATTGCATGATTATGATTGTATGATTGTGATTGCATGATTGTGATTGTATGATTGTGATTGCATGATTTTGAATGTATGATTGTGATTGTATGATTGTGATTGTATGATTGTGATTGTATGATTGTGATTGTATGATTGTGATTGTATGATTGTGATAGTATGATTGTGATTGTATGATTGCGATTGTATGATTGTGATTGTATGATTGCGATTGTATGAATGCTATTGTATGATTGTGATTGTATGATTGTGATTGTATGATTGTGATTGTATGATTGTGATTGTATGATTGTATTTGGGAGACTGTATTTGGGATATTGTAATTGTATGTTTGCGATTGTATGATTGTGATTGTATGATTGTGATGTATGATTGTAATTGTATGATTATGATTGTATGATTGTGATTGTATGATTGAGATTGTATGATTGTTATTGTATGCTTGCGATTGTATGAATGTGATTGTATGATTGTGATCGTATGATTGTGATTGTACGATTATGATTGTATGATTGTGATTGTATGATTGCGATTGTATGATTGTGATTGTATGATTAAGTTTGTATTTTTGTGATTGTATGATTGTGATTGTATGATTGAGATTGTATGACTGTGATTGTATGCTTGCGATTGTATGATTGTGATTGTATGATTGTAATTCTTTGATTGTGATTGTATGATTGTGATTGTATGATTGTGATTGTATGATTGTGATTGTATGATTGTGATTTTATGATTGTGATTGTATGATTGTGATTGTATGATTGCGATAGTGTGATTGTGATTATATGATTGTTATTGTATGACTGTGACTGTATGATTGTGATTGTATGATTGTGATAGTATGATTGTGAAAGTATGATTGTGATTGTATGATTATGATTGTATGATTGTGATTGTATGATTGCGATTGTATGATTGTGATTGTATGATTATGATTGTATTTTTGTGATTGTATGATTGTGATTGTATGATTGTGATTGTATGATTGTGATTGTATGATTGTGATTGTATGATTGTGATTGTATGATTGTGATTGTATGATTGTGATTGTATGATTGTGATTGTATGATTGTGATTGTATGATTGTGATTGTCTGATTGTGGTTGTGCGATTGTGATTGTACGATTGTGATTGTACGATTGTGATTGTATGATTGTGATTGCATGATTATGATTGTATGATTGTGATTGCATGATTGTGATTGTATGATTGCGATTGCATGATTTTGAATGTATGATTGTGATTGTATGATTGCGATTGTATGATTGTGATTGTATGATTGTGATTGTATGATTGTGATAGTATGATTGTGATTGTATGATTGTGATTGTATGATTGTGATTGTATGATTGCGATCGTATGATAGTGATTGTATGATTATGATTGTATGATTGTGATTGTATGATTGCGATTGTATGATTGTGATTGTATGATTATGATTGTATTTTTGTGATTGTATGATTGTGATTGTATGATCCTGATTGTATGATTGTGATTGTATGATTGTGATTGTCTGATTGTGGTTGTGCGATTGTGATTGTACGATTGTGATTGTATGATTGTGATTGCATGATTATGATTGTATGATTGTGATTGCATGATTGTGATTGTATGATTGTGATTGCATGATTTTGAATGTATGATTGTGATTGTATGATTGTGATTGTATGATTGAGATTGTATGATTGTGATTGTATGCTTGCGATTGTATGATTGTGATTGTATGATTGTAATTCTTTGATTGTGATTGTATGATTGTGATTGTATGATTGTGATTGTATGATTGTGATTTTATGATTGTGATTGTATGATTGTGATTGTATGATTGTGATGTATGATTGTAATTGTATGATTATGATTGTATGATTGTGATTGTATGATTGAGATTGTATGATTGTTATTGTATGCTTGCGATTGTATGAATGTGATTGTATGATTGTGATTGTATGATTGTGATTGGATGATTGTGATTGTATGATTGTGATTGTATGATTGTGATTGTATGATTGTGATTGTATGATTGTGATTGTATGATTGTGATTGTATGATTGTGATTGTATGATTGCGATCGTATGATTGTGATTGTATGATTATGATTGTATGATTGTGATTGTATGATTGCGATTGTATGATTGTGATTGTATAATTATGATTGTATTTTTGTGATTGTATGATTGTGATTGTATGATTGTGATTGTATGATTGTGATTGTATGATTGTGATTGTATGATTGTGATTGTATGATTGTGATTGTATGATTGTGATTGTATGATTGTGATTGTATGATTGTGATTGTATGATTGTATTTGGGAGATTGTATTTGGGATAATGTAATTGTATGATTGCGATTGTATGATTCTGATTGTATGATTGTGATTGTGCGATTGTGATTGTACGATTGTGATTGTACGATTGTGATTGTATGATTGTGATTGCATGATTATGATTGTATGATTGTGATTGCATGATTGTGATTGTATGATTGTGATTGCATGATTTTGAATGTATGATTGTGATTGTATGATTGTGATTGTATGATTGTGATTGTATGATTGTGATTGTATGATTGTGATAGTATGATTGTGATTGTATGATTGCGATTGTATGATTGTGATTGTATGATTGCGATTGTATGAATGCTATTGTATGATTGTGATTGTATGATTGTGATTGTATGATTGTGATTGTATGATTGTGATTGCATGATTGTATTTGGGATATTGTAATTGTATGTTTGCGATTGTATGATTGTGATTGTATGATTGTGATGTATGATTGTAATTGTATGATTATGATTGTATGATTGTGATTGTATGATTGAGATTGTATGATTGTTATTGTATGCTTGCGATTGTATGAATGTGATTGTATGATTGTGATCGTATAATTGTGATTGTACGATTATGATTGTATGATTGTGATTGTATGATTGCGATTGTATGATTGTGATTGTATGATTAAGTTTGTATTTTTGTGATTGTATGATTGTGATTGTATGATTGAGATTGTATGATTGTGATTGTATGCTTGCGATTGTATGATTGTGATTGTATGATTGTAATTCTTTGATTGTGATTGTATGATTGTGATTGTATGATTGTGATTGTATGATTGTGATTTTATGATTGTGATTGTATGATTGTGATTGTATGATTGCGATAGTATGATTGTGATTATATGATTGTTATTGTATGACTGTGACTGTATGATTGTGATTGTATGATTGTGATAGTATGATTGTGAAAGTATGATTGTGATTGTATGATTATGATTGTATGATTGTGATTGTATGATTGCGATTGTATGATTGTGATTGTATGATTATGATTGTATTTTTGTGATTGTATGATTGTGATTGTATGATTGTGATTGTATGATTGTGATTGTATGATTGTGATTGTATGATTGTGATTGTATGATTGTGATTGTATGATTGTGATTGTCTGATTGTGGTTGTGCGATTGTGATTGTACGATTGTGATTGTATGATTGTGATTGCATGATTATGATTGTATGATTGTGATTGCATGATTGTGATTGTATGATTGCGATTGCATGATTTTGAATGTATGATTGTGATTGTATGATTGCGATTGTATGATTGTGATTGCATGATTGTGATTGTATGATTGTGATTGCATGATTTTGAATGTATGATTGTGATTGTATGATTGTGATTGTATGATTGAGATTGTATGATTGTGATTGTATGCTTGCGATTGTATGATTGTGATTGTATGATTGTAATTCTTTGATTGTGATTGTATGATTGTGATTGTATGATTGTGATTGTATGATTGTGATTTTATGATTGTGATTGTATGATTGTGATTGTATGATTGTGATGTATGATTGTAATTGTATGATTATGATTGTATGATTGTGATTGTATGATTGAGATTGTATGATTGTTATTGTATGCTTGCGATTGTATGAATGTGATTGTATGATTGTGATTGTATGATTGTGATTGGATGATTGTGATTGTATGATTGTGATTGTATGATTGTGATTGTATGATTGTGATTGTATGATTGTGATTGTATGATTGTGATTGTATGATTGTGATTGTATGATTGTGATTGTATGATTGCGATCGTATGATTGTGATTGTATGATTATGATTGTATGATTGTGATTGTATCATTGCGATTGTATGATTGTGATTGTATAATTATGATTGTATTTTTGTGATTGTATGATTGTGATTGTATGATTGTGATTGTATGATTGTGATTGTATGATTGTGATTGTATGATTGTGATTGTATGATTGTGATTGTATGATTGTGATTGTATGATTGTGATTGTATGATTGTGATTGTATGATTGTGATTGTATGATTGTATTTGGGAGATTGTATTTGGGATATTGTAATTGTATGATTGCGATTGTATGATTCTGATTGTATGATTGTGATTGTGCGATTGTGATTGTACGATTGTGATTGTACGATTGTGATTGTATGATTGTGATTGCATGATTATGATTGTATGATTGTGATTGCATGATTGTGATTGTATGATTGTGATTGCATGATTTTGAATGTATGATTGTGATTGTATGATTGTGATTGTATGATTGTGATTGTATGATTGTGATTGTATGATTGTGATAGTATGATTGTGATTGTATGATTGCGATTGTATGATTGTGATTGTATGATTGCGATTGTATGAATGCTATTGTATGATTGTGATTGTATGATTGTGATTGTATGATTGTGATTGTATGATTGTGATTGTATGATTGTATTTGGGATATTGTAATTGTATGTTTGCGATTGTATGATTGTGATTGTATGATTGTGATGTATGATTGTAATTGTATGATTATGATTGTATGATTGTGATTGTATGATTGAGATTGTATGATTGTTATTGTATGCTTGCGATTGTATGAATGTGATTGTATGATTGTGATTGTATGATTGTGATTGTATGATTGCGATTGTATGATTGTGATTGTATGATTAAGTTTGTATTTTTGTGATTGTATGATTGTGATTGTATGATTGAGATTGTATGATTGTGATTGTATGATTGTGATTGTATGCTTGCGATTGTATGATTGTGATTGTATGATTGTAATTCTTTGATTGTGATTGTATGATTGTGATTGTATGATTGTGATTGTATGATTGTGATTTTATGATTGTGATTGTATGATTGTGATTGTATGATTGCGATAGTATGATTGTGATTATATGATTGTTATTGTATGACTGTGACTGTATGATTGTGATTGTATGATTGTGATAGTATGATTGTGAAAGTATGATTGTGATTGTATGATTATGATTGTATGATTGTGATTGTATGATTGCGATTGTATGATTGTGATTGTATGATTATGATTGTATTTTTGTGATTGTATGATTGTGATTGTATGATTGTGATTGTATGATTGTGATTGTATGATTGTGATTGTATGATTGTGATTGTATGATTGTGATTGTCTGATTGTGGTTGTGCGATTGTGATTGTACGATTGTGATTGTACGATTGTGATTGTATGATTGTGATTGCATGATTATGATTGTATGATTGTGATTGCATGATTGTGATTGTATGATTGCGATTGCATGATTTTGAATGTATGATTGTGATTGTATGATTGCGATTGTATGATTGTGATTGTATGATTGTGATTGTATGATTGTGATAGTATGATTGTGATTGTATGATTGCGATTGTATGATTGTGATTGTATGATTGCGATTGTATGAATGCTATTGTATGATTGTGATTGTATGATTGTGATTGTATGATTGTGATTGTATGATTGTGATTGTATGATTGTGATTGTATGATTGTGATTGTATGATTGTATTTGGGAGATTGTATTTGGGATATTGTAATTGTATGATTGCGATTGTATGATTCTGATTGTATGATTGTGATTGTATGATTGTGATTGTATGATTGTGATTGTATGATTGTGATTGTATGATTGTGATTGTATGATTGTGATTGTATGATTGTGATTGTATGATTGAGATTGTATGATTGTGATTGTATGCTTGCGATTGTATGATTGTGATTGTATGATTGTAATTCTTTGATTGTGATTGTATGATTGTGATTGTATGATTGTGATTGTATGATTGTGATTTTATGATTGTGATTGTATGTTTGTGATTGTATGACTGGGATAGTATGATTGTGATTATATGATTGTTATTGTATGACTGTGATTGTATGATTGTGATTGTATGATTGTGATAGTATGATTGTGAAAGTATGATTGTGATTGTATGATTGTGATTGTATGATTGTGATTGTATGATTGTGATTGTATGATTGTGATTGTATGATAGTGATTGTATGATTGTGATTGTCTGATTGTGGTTGTGCGATTGTGATTGTACGATTGTGATTGTACGATTGTGATAGTATGACTGTGATTGTATGATTGTGATTGTATGATTGTGTTTGTATGATTGTGATTGTTTGATTGTATTTGGGAGATTGTATTTGGGAGATTGTAATTGTATGATTGCGATTGTATGATTGTGATTGTATGATTGCGATTGTATGATTGTGATTGTATGATTGCGATTGTATGATTGTGATTGTATGATTGCGATTGTATGATTGTGATTGTATGATTGTGATGTATGATTGTAATTGTATGATTATGATTGTATGATTGTGATTGTATGATTGTGATTGTATGATTGCGATCGTATGATAGTGATTGTATGATTATGATTGTATGATTGTGATTGTATGATTGCGATTGTATGATTGTGATTGTATGATTATGATTGTATTTTTGTGATTGTATGATTGTGATTGTATGATTGTGATTGTCTGATTGTGGTTGTGCGATTGTGATTGTACGATTGTGATTGTACGATTGTGATTGTATGATTGTGATTGCATGATTATGATTGTATGATTGTGATTGCATGATTGTGATTGTATGATTGTGATTGCATGATTTTGAATGTATGATTGTGATTGTATGATTGTGATTGTATGATTGAGATTGTATGATTGTGATTGTATGCTTGCGATTGTATGATTGTGATTGTATGATTGTAATTCTTTGATTGTGATTGTATGATTGTGATTGTATGATTGTGATTGTATGATTGTGATTTTATGATTGTGATTGTATGATTGTGATTGTATGATTGTGATGTATGATTGTAATTGTATGATTATGATTGTATGATTGTGATTGTATGATTGAGATTGTATGATTGTTATTGTATGCTTGCGATTGTATGAATGTGATTGTATGATTGTGATTGTATGATTGTGATTGGATGATTGTGATTGTATGATTGTGATTGTATGATTGTGATTGTATGATTGTGATTGTATGATTGTGATTGTATGATTGTGATTGTATGATTGTGATTGTATGATTGCGATCGTATGATTGTGATTGTATGATTATGATTGTATGATTGTGATTGTATGATTGCGATTGTATGATTGTGATTGTATAATTATGATTGTATTTTTGTGATTGTATGATTGTGATTGTATGATTGTGATTGTATGATTGTGATTGTATGATTGTGATTGTATGATTGTGATTGTCTGATTGTGGTTGTGCGATTGTGATTGTACGATTGTGATTGTACGATTGTGATTGTATGATTGTGATTGTATGATTGTGATTGTATGATTGTGATTGTATGATTGTGATTGTATGATTGTGATAGTATGATTGTGATTGTATGATTGCGATTGTATGATTGTGATTGTATGATTGCGATTGTATGAATGCTATTGTATGACTGTGATTGTATGATTGTGATTGTATGATTGTGACTATATGATTGTGATTGTATGCTTGCGATTGTATGATTGTGATTGTATGATTGTAATTCTTTGATTGTGATTGTATGATTGTGATTGTATGATTGTGATTGTATGATTGTGATTGTATGATTGTGATTGTATGATTGTGATTTTATGATTGTGATTGTATGATTGTGATTGTATGATTGTGATAGTATGATTGTGATTATATGATTGTTATTGTATGACTGTGATTGTATGATTGTGATTGTATGATTGTGATAGTATGATTGTGAAAGTATGATTGTGATTGTATGATTGTGATTGTATGATTGTGATTGTATGATTGTGATTGTATGATTGTGATTGTATGATAGTGATTGTATGATTGTAATTGTCTGATTGTGGTTGTGCGATTGTGATTGTACGATTGTGATTGTACGATTGTGATAGTATGATTGTGATTGTATGATTGTGATTGTATGATTGTGTTTGTATGATTGTGATTGTTTGATTGTATTTGGGAGATTGTATTTGGGAGATTGTAATTGTATGATTGCGATTGTATGATTGTGATTGTATGATTGCGATTGTATGATTGTGATTGTATGATTGCGATTGTATGATTGTGATTGTATGATTGCGATTGTATGATTGTGATTGTATGATTGCGATTGTATGATTGTGATTGTATGATTGTGATGTATGATTGTAATTGTATGATTATGATTGTATGATTGTGATTGTATGATTGTGATTGTATGATTGCGATCGTATGATTGTGATTGTATGATTATGATTGTATGATTGTGATTGTATGATTGCGATTGTATGATTGTGATTGTATGATTATGATTGTATTTTTGTGATTGTATGATTGTGATTGTATGATCCTGATTGTATGATTGTGATTGTATGATTGTGATTGTCTGATTGTGGTTGTGCGATTGTGATTGTACGATTGTGATTGTACGATTGTGATTGTATGATTGTGATTGCATGATTATGATTGTATGATTGTGATTGCATGATTGTGATTGTATGATTGTGATTGCATGATTTTGAATGTATGATTGTGATTGTATGATTGTGATTGTATGATTGAGATTGTATGATTGTGGTTGTATGCTTGCGATTGTATGATTGTGATTGTATGATTGTAATTCTTTGATTGTGATTGTATGATTGTGATTGTATGATTGTGATTGTATGATTGTGATTGTATGATTGTGATTTTATGATTGTGATTGTATGATTGTGATTGTATGATTGTGATGTATGATTGTAATTGTATGATTATGATTGTATGATTGTGATTGTATGATTGAGATTGTATGATTGTTATTGTATGCTTGCGATTGTATGAATGTGATTGTATGATTGTGATTGTATGATTGTGATTGGATGATTGCGATTGTATGATTGTGATTGTATGATTGTGATTGTATGATTGTGATTGTATGATTGTGATTGTATGATTGTGATTGTATGATTGTGATTGTATGATTGTGATTGTATGAATGTGATTGTATGATTGTGATGGTATGATTGTGATTGTATGATTGTGATTGTATGATTGTGATTGTATGATTGTGATTGTATGATTGTGATTGTATGATTGTGATTGTATGATTGTGATTGTATGATTGTGATTGTCTGATTGTGGTTGTGCGATTGTGATTGTACGATTGTGATTGTACGATTGTGATTGTATGATTGTGATTGCATGATTATGATTGTATGATTGTGATTGCATGATTGTGATTGTATGATTGTGATTGCATGATTTTGAATGTATGATTGTGATTGTATGATTGTGATTGTATGATTGTGATTGTATGATTGTGATTGTATGATTGTGATTGTATGATTGTGATTGTATGATTGTGATAGTATGATTGTGATTGTATGATTGCGATTGTATGATTGTGATTGTATGATTGCGATTGTATGAATGCTATTGTATGATTGTGATTGTATGATTGTGATTGTATGATTGTGATTGTATGATTGTGATTGTATGCTTGCGATTGTATGATTGCGATTGTATGATTGTAATTCTTTGATTGTGATTGTATGATTGTGATTGTATGATTGTGATTGTATGATTGTGATTGTATGATTGTGATTGTATGATTGTGATTTTATGATTGTGATTGTATGATTGTGATTGTATGATTGTGATAGAATGATTGTGATTATATGATTGTTATTGTATGACTGTGATTGTATGATTGTGATTGTATGATTGTGATAGTATGATTGTGAAAGTATGATTGTGATTGTATGATTGTGATTGTATGATTGTGATTGTATGATTGTGATTGTATGATAGTGATTGTATGATTGTAACTGTCTGATTGTGGTTCTGCGATTGTGATTGTACGATTGTGATAGTACGATTGTGATAGTATGATTGTGATTGTATGATTGTGATTGTATGATTGTGTTTGTATGATTGTGATTGTTTGATTGTATTTGGGAGATTGTATTTGGGAGATTGTAATTGTATGATTGCGATTGTATGATTGTGATTGTATGATTGCGATTGTATGATTGTGATTCTATGATTGCGATTGTATGATTGTGATTGTATGATTGCGATTGTATGATTATGATTGTATGATTGTGATGTATGATTGTAATTGTATGATTATGATTGTATGATTGTGATTGTATGATTGTGATTGCATGATTGCGAACGTATGATTGTGATTGTATGATTATGATTGTATGATTGTGATTGTATGATTGCGATTGTATGATTGTGATTGTATGATTATGATTGTATTTTTGTGATTGTATGATTGTGATTGTATGATTGTGATTGTATGATTGTGATTGTATGATTGTGATTGTATGATTGTGATTGTATGATTGTGATTGTATGATTGTGATTGTATGATTGTGATTGTATGATTGTGATTGTCTGATTGTGGTTGTGCGACTGTGATTGTACGATTGTGATTGTACGATTGTGATTGTATGATTGAGATTGCATGATTATGATTGTATGATTGTGATTGCATGATTGTGATTGTATGATTGCGATTGCATGATTTTGAATGTATGATTGTGATTGTATGATTGTGATTGTATGATTGTGATTGTATGATTGTGATTGTATGATTGTGAATGTATGATTGTGATTGTATGATTGTGATTGTATGATTGTGATTGTATGATTGTATTTGGGAGATTGTATTTGGGATATTGTAATTGTATGATTG
Organism: Megachile rotundata; assembly: GCF_050947335.1. Classification (NCBI taxonomy): domain Eukaryota; kingdom Metazoa; phylum Arthropoda; class Insecta; order Hymenoptera; family Megachilidae; genus Megachile; species Megachile rotundata. Next base: position 1,482,926 of record NW_027473341.1, on the reverse strand, counting down.
CGATTGTATGATTGTGATTGTATGATTGTGATGTATGATTGTAATTGTATGATTATGATTGTATGATTGTGATTGTATGATTGTGATTGTATGTTTGAGATTGTATGATTGTTATTGTATGCTTGCGATTGTATGAATGTGATTGTATGATTGTGATTGTATGATTGTGATTGTATGATTGTGATTGTATGATTGTGATGTATGATTGTAATTGTATGATTATGATTGTATGATTGTGATTGTATGATTGAGATTGTATGATTGTTATTGTATGCTTGCGATTGTATGAATGTGATTGTATGATTGTGATCGTATGATTGTGATTGTACGATTATGATTGTATGATTGTGATTGTATGATTGCGATTGTATGATTGTGATTGTATGATTAAGTTTGTATTTTTGTGATTGTATGATTGTGATTGTATGATTGAGATTGTATGATTGTGATTGTATGCTTGCGATTGTATGATTGTGATTGTATGATTGTAATTCTTTGATTGTGATTGTATGATTGTGATTGTATGATTGTGATTGTATGATTGTGATTTTATGATTGTGATTGTATGATTGTGATTGTATGATTGCGATAGTATGATTGTGATTATATGATTGTTATTGTATGACTGTGACTGTATGATTGTGATTGTATGATTGTGATAGTATGATTGTGAAAGTATGATTGTGATTGTATGATTATGATTGTATGATTGTGATTGTATGATTGCGATTGTATGATTGCGATTGTATGATTATGATTGTATTTTTGTGATTGTATGATTGTGATTGTATGATTGTGATTGTATGATTGTGATTGTATGATTGTGATTGTATGATTGTGATTGTATGATTGTGATTGTATGATTGTGATTGTATGATTGTGATTGTCTGATTGTGGTTGTGCGATTGTGATTGTACGATTGTGATTGTACGATTGTGATTGTATGATTGTGATTGCATGATTATGATTGTATGATTGTGATTGCATGATTGTGATTGTATGATTGCGATTGCATGATTTTGAATGTATGATTGTGATTGTATGATTGCGATTGTATGATTGTGATTGTATGATTGTGATTGTATGATTGTGATAGTATGATTGTGATTGTATGATTGCGATTGTATGATTGTGATTGTATGATTGCGATTGTATGAATGCTATTGTATGATTGTGATTGTATGATTGTGATTGTATGATTGTGATTGTATGATTGTGATTGTATGATTGTGATTGTATGATTGTGATTGTATGATTGTGATTGTATGATTGTGATTGTATGATTGTATTTGGGAGATTGTATTTGGGATATTGTAATTGTATGATTGCGATTGTATGATTCTGATTGTATGATTGTGATTGTATGATTGTGATTGTATGATTGTGATTGTATGATTGTGATTGTATGATTGTGATTGTATGATTGTGATTGTATGATTGAGATTGTATGATTGTGATTGTATGCTTGCGATTGTATGATTGTGATTGTATGATTGTAATTCTTTGATTGTGATTGTATGATTGTGATTGTATGATTGTGATTGTCTGATTGTGGTTGTGCGATTGTGATTGTACGATTGTGATTGTACGATTGTGATTGTATGATTGTGATTGCATGATTATGATTGTATGATTGTGATTGCATGATTGTGATTGTATGATTGTGATTGCATGATTTTGAATGTATGATTGTGATTGTATGATTGTGATTGTATGATTGTGATTGTATGATTGTGATTTTATGATTGTGATTGTATGATTGTGATTGTATGATTGTGATTGTATGATTGTGATTGTATGATTGTGATTGTATGATTGTGATTGTATGATTGCGATCGTATGATTGTGATTGTATGATTGTGATTGTATGATTGTGATTGTATGATTGTGATTGTCTGATTGTGGTTGTGCGATTGTGATTGTACGATTGTGATTGTACGATTGTGATTGTATGATTGTGATTGTATGATTGTGATTGTATGATTGTGATTGTATGATTGTGATTGTATGATTGTGATAGTATGATTGTGATTGTATGATTGCGATTGTATGATTGTGATTGTATGATTGCGATTGTATGAATGCTATTGTATGATTGTGATTGTATGATTGTGATTGTATGATTGTGACTGTATGATTGTGATTGTATGCTTGCGATTGTATGATTGTGATTGTATGATTGTAATTCTTTGATTGTGATTGTATGATTGTGATTGTATGATTGTGATTGTATGATTGTGATTGTATGATTGTGATTGTATGATTGTGATTTTATGATTGTGATTGTATGATTGTGATTGTATGATTGTGATAGTATGATTGTGATTATATGATTGTTATTGTATGACTGTGATTGTATGATTGTGATTGTATGATTGTGATAGTATGATTGTGAAAGTATGATTGTGATTGTATGATTGTGATTGTATGATTGTGATTGTATGATTGTGATTGTATGATTGTGATTGTATGATAGTGATTGTATGATTGTAATTGTCTGATTGTGGTTGTGCGATTGTGATTGTACGATTGTGATTGTACGATTGTGATAGTATGATTGTGATTGTATGATTGTGATTGTATGATTGTGTTTGTATGATTGTGATTGTTTGATTGTATTTGGGAGATTGTATTTGGGAGATTGTAATTGTATGATTGCGATTGTATGATTGTGATTGTATGATTGCGATTGTATGATTGTGATTGTATGATTGCGATTGTATGATTGTGATTGTATGATTGCGATTGTATGATTGTGATTGTATGATTGCGATTGTATGATTGTGATTGTATGATTGTGATGTATGATTGTAATTGTATGATTATGATTGTATGATTGTGATTGTATGATTGTGATTGTATGATTGCGATCGTATGATTGTGATTGTATGAATGCTATTGTATGATTGTGATTGTATGATTGTGATTGTATGATTGTGACTGTATGATTGTGATTGTATGCTTGCGATTGTATGATTGTGATTGTATGATTGTAATTCTTTGATTGTGATTGTATGATTGTGATTGTATGATTGTGATTGTATGATTGTGATTGTATGATTGTGATTGTATGATTGTGATTTTATGATTGTGATTGTATGATTGTGATTGTATGATTGTGATAGTATGATTGTGATTATATGATTGTTATTGTATGACTGTGATTGTATGATTGTGATTGTATGATTGTGATAGTATGATTGTGAAAGTATGATTGTGATTGTATGATTGTGATTGTATGATTGTGATTGTATGATTGTGATTGTATGATTGTGATTGTATGATAGTGATTGTATGATTGTAATTGTCTGATTGTGGTTGTGCGATTGTGATTGTACGATTGTGATTGTATGATTGTGATTGCATGATTATGATTGTATGATTGTGATTGCATGATTGTGATTGTATGATTGTGATTGCATGATTTTGAATGTATGATTGTGATTGTATGATTGTGATTGTATGATTGTGATTGTATGATTGTGATTGTATGATTGTGATTGTATGATTGTGATTGTATGATTGTGATAGTATGATTGTGATTGTATGATTGCGATTGTATGATTGTGATTGTATGATTGCGATTGTATGAATGCTATTGTATGATTGTGATTGTATGATTGTGATTGTATGATAGTGATTGTATGATTGTGATTGTCTGATTGTGGTTGTGCGATTGTGATTGTACGATTGTGATTGTACGATTGTGATAGTATGACTGTGATTGTATGATTGTGATTGTATGATTGTGTTTGTATGATTGTGATTGTTTGATTGTATTTGGGAGATTGTATTTGGGAGATTGTAATTGTATGATTGCGATTGTATGATTGTGATTGTATGATTGCGATTGTATGATTGTGATTGTATGATTGCGATTGTATGATTGTGATTGTATGATTGCGATTGTATGATTGTGATTGTATGATTGTGATGTATGATTGTAATTGTATGATTATGATTGTATGATTGTGATTGTATGATTGTGATTGTATGATTGCGATCGTATGATAGTGATTGTATGATTATGATTGTATGATTGTGATTGTATGATTGCGATTGTATGATTGTGATTGTATGATTATGATTGTATTTTTGTGATTGTATGATTGTGATTGTATGATCCTGATTGTATGATTGTGATTGTATGATTGTGATTGTCTGATTGTGGTTGTGCGATTGTGATTGTACGATTGTGATTGTACGATTGTGATTGTATGATTGTGATTGCATGATTATGATTGTATGATTGTGATTGCATGATTGTGATTGTATGATTGTGATTGCATGATTTTGAATGTATGATTGTGATTGTATGATTGTGATTGTATGATTGAGATTGTATGATTGTGATTGTATGCTTGCGATTGTATGATTGTGATTGTATGATTGTAATTCTTTGATTGTGATTGTATGATTGTGATTGTATGATTGTGATTGTATGATTGTGATTTTATGATTGTGATTGTATGATTGTGATTGTATGATTGTGATGTATGATTGTAATTGTATGATTATGATTGTATGATTGTGATTGTATGATTGAGATTGTATGATTGTTATTGTATGCTTGCGATTGTATGAATGTGATTGTATGATTGTGATTGTATGATTGTGATTGGATGATTGTGATTGTATGATTGTGATTGTATGATTGTGATTGTATGATTGTGATTGTATGATTGTGATTGTATGATTGTGATAGTATGATTGTGATTGTATGATTGCGATTGTATGATTGTGATTGTATGATTGCGATTGTATGATTGTGATTGTATGATTGTGATTGTATGATTGTGATTGTATGATCCTGATTGTATGATTGTGATTGTATGATTGTGATTGTATGATTGTGATTGTCTGATTGTGGTTGTGCGATTGTGATTGTACGATTGTGATTGTACGATTGTGATTGTATGATTGTGATTGCATGATTATGATTGTATGATTGTGATTGCATGATTGTGATTGTATGATTGCGATTGCATGATTTTGAATGTATGATTGTGATTGTATGATTGCGATTGTATGATTGTGATCGTATGATAGTGATCGTATGATAGTGATTGTATGATTATGATTGTATGATTGTGATTGTATGATTGCGATTGTATGATTGTGATTGTATGATTATGATTGTATTTTTGTGATTGTATGATTGTGATTGTATGATCCTGATTGTATGATTGTGATTGTATGATTGTGATTGTATGATTGTGATTGTATGATTGTGATAGTATGATTGTGATTGTATGATTGCGATTGTATGATTGTGATTGTATGATTGCGATTGTATGAATGCTATTGTATGATTGTGATTGTATGATTGTGATTGTATGATTGTGATTGTATGATTGTGATTGTATGATTGTGATTGTATGATTGTGATTGTCTGATTGTGGTTGTGCGATTGTGATTGTACGATTGTGATTGTACGATTGTGATTGTATGATTGTGATTGCATGATTATGATTGTATGATTGTGATTGCATGATTGTGATTGTATGATTGTGATTGCATGATTTTGAATGTATGATTGTGATTGTATGATTGTGATTGTATGATTGTGATTGTATGATTGTGATTGTATGATTGTGATTGTATGATTGTGATAGTATGATTGTGATTGTATGATTGCGATTGTATGATTGTGATTGTATGATTGCGATTGTATGAATGCTATTGTATGATTGTGATTGTATGATTGTGATTGTATGATTGTGATTGTATGATTGTGATTGTATGATTGTATTTGGGAGACTGTATTTGGGATATTGTAATTGTATGTTTGCGATTGTATGATTGTGATTGTATGATTGTGATGTATGATTGTAATTGTATGATTATGATTGTATGATTGTGATTGTATGATTGAGATTGTATGATTGTTATTGTATGCTTGCGATTGTATGAATGTGATTGTATGATTGTGATCGTATGATTGTGATTGTACGATTATGATTGTATGATTGTGATTGTATGATTGCGATTGTATGATTGTGATTGTATGATTAAGTTTGTATTTTTGTGATTGTATGATTGTGATTGTATGATTGAGATTGTATGATTGTGACTGTATGCTTGCGATTGTATGATTGTGATTGTATGATTGTAATTCTTTGATTGTGATTGTATGATTGTGATTGTATGATTGTGATTGTATGATTGCGATAGTATGATTGTGATTATATGATTGTTATTGTATGACTGTGACTGTATGATTGTGATTGTATGATTGTGATAGTATGATTGTGAAAGTATGATTGTGATTGTATGATTATGATTGTATGATTGTGATTGTATGATTGCGATTGTATGATTGTGATTATATGATTATGATTGTATTTTTGTGATTGTATGATTGTGATTGTATGATTGTGATTGTATGATTGTGATTGTATGATTGTGATTGTATGATTGTGATTGTATGATTGTGATTGTATGATTGTGATTGTATGATTGTGATTGTATGATTGTGATTGTATGATTGTGATTGTATGATTGTGATTGTCTGATTGTGGTTGTGCGATTGTGATTGTACGATTGTGATTGTACGATTGTGATTGTATGATTGTGATTGCATGATTATGATTGTATGATTGTGATTGCATGATTGTGATTGTATGATTGCGATTGCATGATTTTGAATGTATGATTGTGATTGTATGATTGCGATTGTATGATTGTGATTGTATGATTGTGATTGTATGATTGTGATAGTATGATTGTGATTGTATGATTGCGATTGTATGATTGTGATTGTATGATTGCGATTGTATGAATGCTATTGTATGATTGTGATTGTATGATTGTGATTGTATGATTGTGATTGTATGATTGTGATTGTATGATTGTGATTGTATGATTGTGATTGTATGATTGTGATTGTATGATTATGATTGTATGATTGTGATTGTATGATTGCGATTGTATGATTGTGATTGTATGATTATGATTGTATTTTTGTGATTGTATGATTGTGATTGTATGATCCTGATTGTATGATTGTGATTGTATGATTGTGATTGTCTGATTGTGGTTGTGCGATTGTGATTGTACGATTGTGATTGTACGATTGTGATTGTATGATTGTGATTGCATGATTATGATTGTATGATTGTGATTGCATGATTGTGATTGTATGATTGTGATTGCATGATTTTGAATGTATGATTGTGATTGTATGATTGTGATTGTATGATTGAGATTGTATGATTGTGATTGTATGCTTGCGATTGTATGATTGTGATTGTATGATTGTAATTCTTTGATTGTGATTGTATGATTGTGATTGTATGATTGTGATTGTATGATTGTGATTTTATGATTGTGATTGTATGATTGTGATTGTATGATTGTGATGTATGATTGTAATTGTATGATTATGATTGTATGATTGTGATTGTATGATTGAGATTGTATGATTGTTATTGTATGCTTGCGATTGTATGAATGTGATTGTATGATTGTGATTGTATGATTGTGATTGGATGATTGTGATTGTATGATTGTGATTGTATGATTGTGATTGTATGATTGTGATTGTATGATTGTGATTGTATGATTGTGATAGTATGATTGTGATTGTATGATTGCGATTGTATGATTGTGATTGTATGATTGCGATTGTATGATTGTGATTGTATGATTGTGATTGTATGATTGTGATTGTATGATTGTGATTGTATGATTGTGATTGTATGATTGTGATTGTATGATTGTGATTGTCTGATTGTGGTTGTGCGATTGTGATTGTACGATTGTGATTGTACGATTGTGATTGTATGATTGTGATTGCATGATTATGATTGTATGATTGTGATTGCATGATTGTGATTGTATGATTGCGATTGCATGATTTTGAATGTATGATTGTGATTGTATGATTGCGATTGTATGATTGTGATCGTATGATAGTGATTGTATGATTATGATTGTATGATTGTGATTGTATGATTGCGATTGTATGATTGTGATTGTATGATTATGATTGTATTTTTGTGATTGTATGATTGTGATTGTATGATCCTGATTGTATGATTGTGATTGTATGATTGTGATTGTATGATTGTGATTGTATGATTGTGATAGTATGATTGTGATTGTATGATTGCGATTGTATGATTGTGATTGTATGATTGCGATTGTATGAATGCTATTGTATGATTGTGATTGTATGATTGTGATTGTATGATTGTGATTGTATGATTGTGATTGTATGATTGTGATTGTCTGATTGTGAATGTGCGATTGTGATTGTACGATTGTGATTGTACGATTGTGATTGTATGATTGTGATTGCATGATTATGATTGTATGATTGTGATTGCATGATTGTGATTGTATGATTGTGATTGCATGATTGTGATTGTATGATTGTGATTGTATGATTGTGATTGTATGATTGTGATTGTCTGATTGTGGTTGTGCGATTGTGATTGTACGATTGTGATTGTACGATTGTGATTGTATGATTGTGATTGCATGATTATGATTGTATGATTGTGATTGCATGATTGTGATTGTATGATTGTGATTGCATGATTTTGAATGTATGATTGTGATTGTATGATTGTGATTGTATGATTGTGATTGTATGATTGTGATTGTATGATTGTGATTGTATGATTGTGATTGTATGATTGTGATAGTATGATTGTGATTGTATGATTGCGATTGTATGATTGTGATTGTATGATTGCGATTGTATGAATGCTATTGTATGATTGTGATTGTATGATTGTGATTGTATGATTGTGATTGTATGATTGTGATTGTATGCTTGCGATTGTATGATTGCGATTGTATGATTGTAATTCTTTGATTGTGATTGTATGATTGTGATTGTATGATTGTGATTGTATGATTGTGATTGTATGATTGTGATTGTATGATTGTGATTTTATGATTGTGATTGTATGATTGTGATTGTATGATTGTGATAGTATGATTGTGATTATATGATTGTTATTGTATGACTGTGATTGTATGATTGTGATTGTATGATTGTGATAGTATGATTGTGAAAGTATGATTGTGATTGTATGATTGTGATTGTATGATTGTGATTGTATGATTGTGATTGTATGATAGTGATTGTATGATTGTAACTGTCTGATTGTGGTTCTGCGATTGTGATTGTACGATTGTGATTGTACGATTGTGATAGTATGATTGTGATTGTATGATTGTGATTGTATGATTGTGTTTGTATGATTGTGATTGTTTGATTGTATTTGGGAGATTGTATTTGGGAGATTGTAATTGTATGATTGCGATTGTATGATTGTGATTGTATGATTGCGATTGTATGATTGTGATTCTATGATTGCGATTGTATGATTGTGATTGTATGATTGCGATTGTATGATTATGATTGTATGATTGTGATGTATGATTGTAATTGTATGATTATGATTGTATGATTGTGATTGTATGATTGTGATTGCATGATTGCGAACGTATGATTGTGATTGTATGATTATGATTGTATGATTGTGTTTGTATGATTGCGATTGTATGATTGTGATTGTATGATTATGATTGTATTTTTGTGATTGTATGATTGTGATTGTATGATTGTGATTGTATGATTGTGATTGTATGATTGTGATTGTATGATTGTGATTGTATGATTGTGATTGTATGATTGTGATTGTATGATTGTGATTGTATGATTGTGATTGTCTGATTGTGGTTGTGCGACTGTGATTGTACGATTGTGATTGTACGATTGTGATTGTATGATTGAGATTGCATGATTATGATTGTATGATTGTGATTGCATGATTGTGATTGTATGATTGCGATTGCATGATTTTGAATGTATGATTGTGATTGTATGATTGTGATTGTATGATTGTGATTGTATGATTGTGATTGTATGATTGTGAATGTATGATTGTGATTGTATGATTGTGATTGTATGATTGTGATTGTATGATTGTATTTGGGAGATTGTATTTGGGATATTGTAATTGTATGATTGCGATTGTATGATTGTGATTGTATGATTGTGATGTATGATTGTAATTGTATGATTATGATTGTATGATTGTGATTGTATGATTGTGATTGTATGTTTGAGATTGTATGATTGTTATTGTATGCTTGCGATTGTATGAATGTGATTGTATGATTGTGATTGTATGATTGTGATTGTATGATTGTGATTGTATGATTGTGATGTATGATTGTAATTGTATGATTATGATTGTATGATTGTGATTGTATGATTGAGATTGTATGATTGTTATTGTATGCTTGCGATTGTATGAATGTGATTGTATGATTGTGATCGTATGATTGTGATTGTACGATTATGATTGTATGATTGTGATTGTATGATTGCGATTGTATGATTGTGATTGTATGATTAAGTTTGTATTTTTGTGATTGTATGATTGTGATTGTATGATTGAGATTGTATGATTGTGATTGTATGCTTGCGATTGTATGATTGTGATTGTATGATTGTAATTCTTTGATTGTGATTGTATGATTGTGATTGTATGATTGTGATTGTATGATTGTGATTTTATGATTGTGATTGTATGATTGTGATTGTATGATTGCGATAGTATGATTGTGATTATATGATTGTTATTGTATGACTGTGACTGTATGATTGTGATTGTATGATTGTGATAGTATGATTGTGAAAGTATGATTGTGATTGTATGATTATGATTGTATGATTGTGATTGTATGATTGCGATTGTATGATTGCGATTGTATGATTATGATTGTATTTTTGTGATTGTATGATTGTGATTGTATGATTGTGATTGTATGATTGTGATTGTATGATTGTGATTGTATGATTGTGATTGTATGATTGTGATTGTATGATTGTGATTGTATGATTGTGATTGTATGATTGTGATTGTCTGATTGTGGTTGTGCGATTGTGATTGTACGATTGTGATTGTACGATTGTGATTGTATGATTGTGATTGCATGATTATGATTGTATGATTGTGATTGCATGATTGTGATTGTATGATTGCGATTGCATGATTTTGAATGTATGATTGTGATTGTATGATTGCGATTGTATGATTGTGATTGTATGATTGTGATTGTATGATTGTGATAGTATGATTGTGATTGTATGATTGCGATTGTATGATTGTGATTGTATGATTGCGATTGTATGAATGCTATTGTATGATTGTGATTGTATGATTGTGATTGTATGATTGTGATTGTATGATTGTGATTGTATGATTGTGATTGTATGATTGTGATTGTATGATTGTGATTGTATGATTGTGATTGTATGATTGTATTTGGGAGATTGTATTTGGGATATTGTAATTGTATGATTGCGATTGTATGATTCTGATTGTATGATTGTGATTGTATGATTGTGATTGTATGATTGTGATTGTATGATTGTGATTGTATGATTGTGATTGTATGATTGTGATTGTATGATCGAGATTGTATGATTGTGATTGTATGCTTGCGATTGTATGATTGTGATTGTATGATTGTAATTCTTTGATTGTGATTGTATGATTGTGATTGTATGATTGTGATTGTCTGATTGTGGTTGTGCGATTGTGATTGTACGATTGTGATTGTACGATTGTGATTGTATGATTGTGATTGCATGATTATGATTGTATGATTGTGATTGCATGATTGTGATTGTATGATTGTGATTGCATGATTTTGAATGTATGATTGTGATTGTATGATTGTGATTGTATGATTGTGATTGTATGATTGTGATTTTATGATTGTGATTGTATGATTGTGATTGTATGATTGTGATTGTATGATTGTGATTGTATGATTGTGATTGTATGATTGTGATTGTATGATTGCGATCGTATGATTGTGATTGTATGATTGTGATTGTATGATTGTGATTGTATGATTGTGATTGTCTGATTGTGGTTGTGCGATTGTGATTGTACGATTGTGATTGTACGATTGTGATTGTATGATTGTGATTGTATGATTGTGATTGTATGATTGTGATTGTATGATTGTGATTGTATGATTGTGATAGTATGATTGTGATTGTATGATTGCGATTGTATGATTGTGATTGTATGATTGCGATTGTATGAATGCTATTGTATGATTGTGATTGTATGATTGTGATTGTATGATTGTGACTGTATGATTGTGATTGTATGCTTGCGATTGTATGATTGTGATTGTATGATTGTAATTCTTTGATTGTGATTGTATGATTGTGATTGTATGATTGTGATTGTATGATTGTGATTGTATGATTGTGATTGTATGATTGTGATTTTATGATTGTGATTGTATGATTGTGATTGTATGATTGTGATAGTATGATTGTGATTATATGATTGTTATTGTATGACTGTGATTGTATGATTGTGATTGTATGATTGTGATAGTATGATTGTGAAAGTATGATTGTGATTGTATGATTGTGATTGTATGATTGTGATTGTATGATTGTGATTGTATGATTGTGATTGTATGATAGTGATTGTATGATTGTAATTGTCTGATTGTGGTTGTGCGATTGTGATTGTACGATTGTGATTGTACGATTGTGATAGTATGATTGTGATTGTATGATTGTGATTGTATGATTGTGTTTGTATGATTGTGATTGTTTGATTGTATTTGGGAGATTGTATTTGGGAGATTGTAATTGTATGATTGCGATTGTATGATTGTGATTGTATGATTGCGATTGTATGATTGTGATTGTATGATTGCGATTGTATGATTGTGATTGTATGATTGCGATTGTATGATTGTGATTGTATGATTGCGATTGTATGATTGTGATTGTATGATTGTGATGTATGATTGTAATTGTATGATTATGATTGTATGATTGTGATTGTATGATTGTGATTGTATGATTGCGATCGTATGATTGTGATTGTATGAATGCTATTGTATGATTGTGATTGTATGATTGTGATTGTATGATTGTGACTGTATGATTGTGATTGTATGCTTGCGATTGTATGATTGTGATTGTATGATTGTAATTCTTTGATTGTGATTGTATGATTGTGATTGTATGATTGTGATTGTATGATTGTGATTGTATGATTGTGATTGTATGATTGTGATTTTATGATTGTGATTGTATGATTGTGATTGTATGATTGTGATAGTATGATTGTGATTATATGATTGTTATTGTATGACTGTGATTGTATGATTGTGATTGTATGATTGTGATAGTATGATTGTGAAAGTATGATTGTGATTGTATGATTGTGATTGTATGATTGTGATTGTATGATTGTGATTGTATGATTGTGATTGTATGATAGTGATTGTATGATTGTAATTGTCTGATTGTGGTTGTGCGATTGTGATTGTACGATTGTGATTGTATGATTGTGATTGCATGATTATGATTGTATGATTGTGATTGCATGATTGTGATTGTATGATTGTGATTGCATGATTTTGAATGTATGATTGTGATTGTATGATTGTGATTGTATGATTGTGATTGTATGATTGTGATTGTATGATTGTGATTGTATGATTGTGATTGTATGATTGTGATAGTATGATTGTGATTGTATGATTGCGATTGTATGATTGTGATTGTATGATTGCGATTGTATGAATGCTATTGTATGATTGTGATTGTATGATTGTGATTGTATGATAGTGATTGTATGATTGTGATTGTCTGATTGTGGTTGTGCGATTGTGATTGTACGATTGTGATTGTACGATTGTGATAGTATGACTGTGATTGTATGATTGTGATTGTATGATTGTGTTTGTATGATTGTGATTGTTTGATTGTATTTGGGAGATTGTATTTGGGAGATTGTAATTGTATGATTGCGATTGTATGATTGTGATTGTATGATTGCGATTGTATGATTGTGATTGTATGATTGCGATTGTATGATTGTGATTGTATGATTGCGATTGTATGATTGTGATTGTATGATTGTGATGTATGATTGTAATTGTATGATTATGATTGTATGATTGTGATTGTATGATTGTGATTGTATGATTGCGATCGTATGATAGTGATTGTATGATTATGATTGTATGATTGTGATTGTATGATTGCGATTGTATGATTGTGATTGTATGATTATGATTGTATTTTTGTGATTGTATGATTGTGATTGTATGATCCTGATTGTATGATTGTGATTGTATGATTGTGATTGTCTGATTGTGGTTGTGCGATTGTGATTGTACGATTGTGATTGTACGATTGTGATTGTATGATTGTGATTGCATGATTATGATTGTATGATTGTGATTGCATGATTGTGATTGTATGATTGTGATTGCATGATTTTGAATGTATGATTGTGATTGTATGATTGTGATTGTATGATTGAGATTGTATGATTGTGATTGTATGCTTGCGATTGTATGATTGTGATTGTATGATTGTAATTCTTTGATTGTGATTGTATGATTGTGATTGTATGATTGTGATTGTATGATTGTGATTTTATGATTGTGATTGTATGATTGTGATTGTATGATTGTGATGTATGATTGTAATTGTATGATTATGATTGTATGATTGTGATTGTATGATTGAGATTGTATGATTGTTATTGTATGCTTGCGATTGTATGAATGTGATTGTATGATTGTGATTGTATGATTGTGATTGGATGATTGTGATTGTATGATTGTGATTGTATGATTGTGATTGTATGATTGTGATTGTATGATTGTGATTGTATGATTGTGATAGTATGATTGTGATTGTATGATTGCGATTGTATGATTGTGATTGTATGATTGCGATTGTATGATTGTGATTGTATGATTGTGATTGTATGATTGTGATTGTATGATCCTGATTGTATGATTGTGATTGTATGATTGTGATTGTATGATTGTGATTGTCTGATTGTGGTTGTGCGATTGTGATTGTACGATTGTGATCGTATGATAGTGATCGTATGATAGTGATTGTATGATTATGATTGTATGATTGTGATTGTATGATTGCGATTGTATGATTGTGATTGTATGATTATGATTGTATTTTTGTGATTGTATGATTGTGATTGTATGATCCTGATTGTATGATTGTGATTGTATGATTGTGATTGTATGATTGTGATTGTATGATTGTGATAGTATGATTGTGATTGTATGATTGCGATTGTATGATTGTGATTGTATGATTGCGATTGTATGAATGCTATTGTATGATTGTGATTGTATGATTGTGATTGTATGATTGTGATTGTATGATTGTGATTGTATGATTGTGATTGTATGATTGTGATTGTATGATTGTGATTGTCTGATTGTGGTTGTGCGATTGTGATTGTACGATTGTGATTGTACGATTGTGATTGTATGATTGTGATTGCATGATTATGATTGTATGATTGTGATTGCATGATTGTGATTGTATGATTGTGATTGCATGATTTTGAATGTATGATTGTGATTGTATGATTGTGATTGTATGATTGTGATTGTATGATTGTGATTGTATGATTGTGATTGTATGATTGTGATAGTATGATTGTGATTGTATGATTGCGATTGTATGATTGTGATTGTATGATTGCGATTGTATGAATGCTATTGTATGATTGTGATTGTATGATTGTGATTGTATGATTGTGATTGTATGATTGTGATTGTATGATTGTATTTGGGAGACTGTATTTGGGATATTGTAATTGTATGTTTGCGATTGTATGATTGTGATTGTATGATTGTGATGTATGATTGTAATTGTATGATTATGATTGTATGATTGTGATTGTATGATTGAGATTGTATGATTGTTATTGTATGCTTGCGATTGTATGAATGTGATTGTATGATTGTGATCGTATGATTGTGATTGTACGATTATGATTGTATGATTGTGATTGTATGATTGCGATTGTATGATTGTGATTGTATGATTAAGTTTGTATTTTTGTGATTGTATGATTGTGATTGTATGATTGAGATTGTATGATTGTGACTGTATGCTTGCGATTGTATGATTGTGATTGTATGATTGTAATTCTTTGATTGTGATTGTATGATTGTGATTGTATGATTGTGATTGTATGATTGCGATAGTATGATTGTGATTATATGATTGTTATTGTATGACTGTGACTGTATGATTGTGATTGTATGATTGTGATAGTATGATTGTGAAAGTATGATTGTGATTGTATGATTATGATTGTATGATTGTGATTGTATGATTGCGATTGTATGATTGTGATTATATGATTATGATTGTATTTTTGTGATTGTATGATTGTGATTGTATGATTGTGATTGTATGATTGTGATTGTATGATTGTGATTGTATGATTGTGATTGTATGATTGTGATTGTATGATTGTGATTGTATGATTGTGATTGTATGATTGTGATTGTATGATTGTGATTGTATGATTGTGATTGTCTGATTGTGGTTGTGCGATTGTGATTGTACGATTGTGATTGTACGATTGTGATTGTATGATTGTGATTGCATGATTATGATTGTATGATTGTGATTGCATGATTGTGATTGTATGATTGCGATTGCATGATTTTGAATGTATGATTGTGATTGTATGATTGCGATTGTATGATTGTGATTGTATGATTGTGATTGTATGATTGTGATAGTATGATTGTGATTGTATGATTGCGATTGTATGATTGTGATTGTATGATTGCGATTGTATGAATGCTATTGTATGATTGTGATTGTATGATTGTGATTGTATGATTGTGATTGTATGATTGTGATTGTATGATTGTGATTGTATGATTGTGATTGTATGATTGTGATTGTATGATTATGATTGTATGATTGTGATTGTATGATTGCGATTGTATGATTGTGATTGTATGATTATGATTGTATTTTTGTGATTGTATGATTGTGATTGTATGATCCTGATTGTATGATTGTGATTGTATGATTGTGATTGTCTGATTGTGGTTGTGCGATTGTGATTGTACGATTGTGATTGTACGATTGTGATTGTATGATTGTGATTGCATGATTATGATTGTATGATTGTGATTGCATGATTGTGATTGTATGATTGTGATTGCATGATTTTGAATGTATGATTGTGATTGTATGATTGTGATTGTATGATTGAGATTGTATGATTGTGATTGTATGCTTGCGATTGTATGATTGTGATTGTATGATTGTAATTCTTTGATTGTGATTGTATGATTGTGATTGTATGATTGTGATTGTATGATTGTGATTTTATGATTGTGATTGTATGATTGTGATTGTATGATTGTGATGTATGATTGTAATTGTATGATTATGATTGTATGATTGTGATTGTATGATTGAGATTGTATGATTGTTATTGTATGCTTGCGATTGTATGAATGTGATTGTATGATTGTGATTGTATGATTGTGATTGGATGATTGTGATTGTATGATTGTGATTGTATGATTGTGATTGTATGATTGTGATTGTATGATTGTGATTGTATGATTGTGATAGTATGATTGTGATTGTATGATTGCGATTGTATGATTGTGATTGTATGATTGCGATTGTATGATTGTGATTGTATGATTGTGATTGTATGATTGTGATTGTATGATTGTGATTGTATGATTGTGATTGTATGATTGTGATTGTATGATTGTGATTGTCTGATTGTGGTTGTGCGATTGTGATTGTACGATTGTGATTGTACGATTGTGATTGTATGATTGTGATTGCATGATTATGATTGTATGATTGTGATTGCATGATTGTGATTGTATGATTGCGATTGCATGATTTTGAATGTATGATTGTGATTGTATGATTGCGATTGTATGATTGTGATCGTATGATAGTGATTGTATGATTATGATTGTATGATTGTGATTGTATGATTGCGATTGTATGATTGTGATTGTATGATTATGATTGTATTTTTGTGATTGTATGATTGTGATTGTATGATCCTGATTGTATGATTGTGATTGTATGATTGTGATTGTATGATTGTGATTGTATGATTGTGATAGTATGATTGTGATTGTATGATTGCGATTGTATGATTGTGATTGTATGATTGCGATTGTATGAATGCTATTGTATGATTGTGATTGTATGATTGTGATTGTATGATTGTGATTGTATGATTGTGATTGTCTGATTGTGAATGTGCGATTGTGATTGTACGATTGTGATTGTACGATTGTGATTGTATGATTGTGATTGCATGATTATGATTGTATGATTGTGATTGCATGATTGTGATTGTATGATTGTGATTGCATGATTTTGAATGTATGATTGTGATTGTATGATTGTGATTGTATGATTGTGATTGTATGATTGTGATTGTATGATTGTGATTGTATGATTGTGATAGTATGATTGTGATTGTATGATTGCGATTGTACGATTGTGATTGTATGATTGCGATTGTATGGATGCTATTGTATGATTGTGATTGTATGATTGTGATTGTATGATTGTGATTGTATGATTGTGATTGTATGATTGTATTTGGGAGACTGTATTTGGGATATTGTAATTGTATGTTTGCGATTGTATGATTGTGATTGTATGATTGTGATGTATGATTGTAATTGTATGATTATGATTGTATGATTGTGATTGTATGATTGAGATTGTATGATTGTTATTGTATGCTTGCGATTGTATGAATGTGATTGTATGATTGTGATCGTATGATTGTGATTGTACGATTATGATTGTATGATTGTGATTGTATGATTGCGATTGTATGATTGTGATTGTATGATTAAGTTTGTATTTTTGTGATTGTATGATTGTGATTGTATGATTGAGATTGTATGACTGTGATTGTATGCTTGCGATTGTATGATTGTGATTGTATGATTGTAATTCTTTGATTGTGATTGTATGATTGTGATTGTATGATTGTGATTGTATGATTGTGATTTTATGATTGTGATTGTATGATTGTGATTGTATGATTGCGATAGTGTGATTGTGATTATATGATTGTTATTGTATGACTGTGACTGTATGATTGTGATTGTATGATTGTGATAGTATGATTGTGAAAGTATGATTGTGATTGTATGATTATGATTGTATGATTGTGATTGTATGATTGCGATTGTATGATTGTGATTGTATGATTATGATTGTATTTTTGTGATTGTATGATTGTGATTGTATGATTGTGATTGTATGATTGTGATTGTATGATTGTGATTGTATGATTGTGATTGTATGATTGTGATTGTATGATTGTGATTGTATGATTGTGATTGTATGATTGTGATTGTATGATTGTGATTGTATGATTGTGATTGTATGATTGTGATTGTCTGATTGTGGTTGTGCGATTGTGATTGTACGATTGTGATTGTACGATTGTGATTGTATGATTGTGATTGCATGATTATGATTGTATGATTGTGATTGCATGATTGTGATTGTATGATTGCGATTGCATGATTTTGAATGTATGATTGTGATTGTATGATTGCGATTGTATGATTGTGATTGTATGATTGTGATTGTATGATTGTGATAGTATGATTGTGATTGTATGATTGCGATTGTATGATTGTGATTGTATGATTGCGATTGTATGAATGCTATTGTATGATTGTGATTGTATGATTGTGATTGTATGATTGTGATTGTATGATTGTGATTGTATGATTGTGATTGTATGATTGTGATTGTATGATTGTGATTGTATGATTGTGATTGTATGATTGTGATTGTATGATTGTGATTGTATGATTGTGATTGTATGATTGTATTTGGGAGATTGTATTTGGGATATTGTAATTGTATGATTGCGATTGTATGATTCTGATTGTATGATTGTGATTGTATGATTGTGATTGTATGATTGTGATTGTATGATTGTGATTGTATGATTGTGATTGTATGATTGTGATTGTATGATTGTATTTGGGAGATTGTATTTGGGATATTGTAATTGTATGATTGCGATTGTATGATTCTGATTGTATGATTGTGATTGTGCGATTGTGATTGTACGATTGTGATTGTACGATTGTGATTGTATGATTGTGATTGCATGATTATGATTGTATGATTGTGATTGCATGATTGTGATTGTATGATTGTGATTGCATGATTTTGAATGTATGATTGTGATTGTATGATTGTGATTGTATGATTGTGATTGTATGATTGTGATTGTATGATTGTGATAGTATGATTGTGATTGTATGATTGCGATTGTATGATTGTGATTGTATGATTGCGATTGTATGAATGCTATTGTATGATTGTGATTGTATGATTGTGATTGTATGATTGTGATTGTATGATTGTGATTGTATGATTGTGATTGTATGATTGTATTTGGGATATTGTAATTGTATGTTTGCGATTGTATGATTGTGATTGTATGATTGTGATGTATGATTGTAATTGTATGATTATGATTGTATGATTGTGATTGTATGATTGAGATTGTATGATTGTTATTGTATGCTTGCGATTGTATGAATGTGATTGTATGATTGTGATCGTATAATTGTGATTGTACGATTATGATTGTATGATTGTGATTGTATGATTGCGATTGTATGATTGTGATTGTATGATTAAGTTTGTATTTTTGTGATTGTATGATTGTGATTGTATGATTGAGATTGTATGATTGTGATTGTATGCTTGCGATTGTATGATTGTGATTGTATGATTGTAATTCTTTGATTGTGATTGTATGATTGTGATTGTATGATTGTGATTGTATGATTGTGATTTTATGATTGTGATTGTATGATTGTGATTGTATGATTGCGATAGTATGATTGTGATTATATGATTGTTATTGTATGACTGTGACTGTATGATTGTGATTGTATGATTGTGATAGTATGATTGTGAAAGTATGATTGTGATTGTATGATTATGATTGTATGATTGTGATTGTATGATTGCGATTGTATGATTGTGATTGTATGATTATGATTGTATTTTTGTGATTGTATGATTGTGATTGTATGATTGTGATTGTATGATTGTGATTGTATGATTGTGATTGTATGATTGTGATTGTATGATTGTGATTCTATGATTGTGATTGTCTGATTGTGGTTGTGCGATTGTGATTGTACGATTGTGATTGTACGATTGTGATTGTATGATTGTGATTGCATGATTATGATTGTATGATTGTGATTGCATGATTGTGATTGTATGATTGCGATTGCATGATTTTGAATGTATGATTGTGATTGTATGATTGCGATTGTATGATTGTGATTGTATGATTGTGATTGTATGATTGTGATAGTATGATTGTGATTGTATGATTGCGATTGTATGATTGTGATTGTATGATTGCGATTGTATGAATGCTATTGTATGATTGTGATTGTATGATTGTGATTGTATGATTGTGATTGTATGATTGTGATTGTATGATTGTGATTGTATGATTGTGATTGTATGATTGTGATTGTATGATTGTGATTGTATGATTGTATTTGGGAGATTGTATTTGGGATATTGTAATTGTATGATTGCGATTGTATGATTCTGATTGTATGATTGTGATTGTATGATTGTGATTGTATGATTGTGATTGTATGATTGTGATTGTATGATTGTGATTGTATGATTGTGATTGTATGATTGTGATTGTATGATTGAGATTGTATGATTGTGATTGTATGCTTGCGATTGTATGATTGTGATTGTATGATTGTAATTCTTTGATTGTGATTGTATGATTGTGATTGTATGATTGTGATTGTATGATTGTGATTTTATGATTGTGATTGTATGTTTGTGATTGTATGATTGGGATAGTATGATTGTGATTATATGATTGTTATTGTATGACTGTGATTGTATGATTGTGATTGTATGATTGTGATAGTATGATTGTGAAAGTATGATTGTGATTGTATGATTGTGATTGTATGATTGTGATTGTATGATTGTGATTGTATGATTGTGATTGTATGATAGTGATTGTATGATTGTGATTGTCTGATTGTGGTTGTGCGATTGTGATTGTACGATTGTGATTGTACGATTGTGATAGTATGACTATGATTGTATGATTGTGATTGTATGATTGTGTTTGTATGATTGTGATTGTTTGATTGTATTTGGGAGATTGTATTTGGGAGATTGTAATTGTATGATTGCGATTGTATGATTGTGATTGTATGATTGCGATTGTATGATTGTGATTGTATGATTGCGATTGTATGATTGTGATTGTATGATTGCGATTGTATGATTGTGATTGTATGATTGTGATGTATGATTGTAATTGTATGATTATGATTGTATGATTGTGATTGTATGATTGAGATTGTATGATTGCGATCGTATGATAGTGATTGTATGATTATGATTGTATGATTGTGATTGTATGATTGCGATTGTATGATTGTGATTGTATGATTATGATTGTATTTTTGTGATTGTATGATTGTGATTGTATGATCCTGATTGTATGATTGTGATTGTATGATTGTGATTGTCTGATTGTGGTTGTGCGATTGTGATTGTACGATTGTGATTGTATGATTGTGATTGCATGATTATGATTGTATGATTGTGATTGCATGATTGTGATTGTATGATTGTGATTGCATGATTTTGAATGTATGATTGTGATTGTATGATTGAGATTGTATGATTGTGATTGTATGCTTGCGATTGTATGATTGTGATTGTATGATTGTAATTCTTTGATTGTGATTGTATGATTGTGATTGTATGATTGTGATTGTATGATTGTGATTTTATGATTGTGATTGTATGATTGTGATTGTATGATTGTGATGTATGATTGTAATTGTATGATTATGATTGTATGATTGTGATTGTATGATTGAGATTGTATGATTGTTATTGTATGCTTGCGATTGTATGAATGTGATTGTATGATTGTGATTGTATGATTGTGATTGGATGATTGTGATTGTATGATTGTGATTGTATGATTGTGATTGTATGATTGTGATTGTATGATTGTGATTGTATGATTGTGATTGTATGATTGTGATTGTATGATTGCGATCGTATGATTGTGATTGTATGATTATGATTGTATGATTGTGATTGTATGATTGCGATTGTATGATTGTGATTGTATAATTATGATTGTATTTTTGTGATTGTATGATTGTGATTGTATGATTGTGATTGTATGATTGTGATTGTATGATTGTGATTGTATGATTGTGATTGTATGATTGTGATTGTATGATTGTGATTGTATGATTGTGATTGTATGATTGTGATTGTATGATTGTATTTGGGAGATTGTATTTGGGATAATGTAAATGTATGATTGCGATTGTATGATTCTGATTGTATGATTGTGATTGTGCGATTGTGATTGTACGATTGTGATTGTACGATTGTGATTGTATGATTGTGATTGCATGATTATGATTGTATGATTGTGATTGCATGATTGTGATTGTATGATTGTGATTGCATGATTTTGAATGTATGATTGTGATTGTATGATTGTGATTGTATGATTGTGATTGTATGATTGTGATTGTATGATTGTGATAGTATGATTGTGATTGTATGATTGCGATTGTATGATTGTGATTGTATGATTGCGATTGTATGAATGCTATTGTATGATTGTGATTGTATGATTGTGATTGTATGATTGTGATTGTATGATTGTGATTGCATGATTGTATTTGGGATATTGTAATTGTATGTTTGCGATTGTATGATTGTGATTGTATGATTGTGATTGCATGATTGTATTTGGGATATTGTAATTGTATGTTTGCGATTGTATGATTGTGATTGTATGATTGTGATGTATGATTGTAATTGTATGATTATGATTGTATGATTGTGATTGTATGATTGAGATTGTATGATTGTTATTGTATGCTTGCGATTGTATGAATGTGATTGTATGATTGTGATCGTATAATTGTGATTGTACGATTATGATTGTATGATTGTGATTGTATGATTGCGATTGTATGATTGTGATTGTATGATTAAGTTTGTATTTTTGTGATTGTATGATTGTGATTGTATGATTGAGATTGTATGATTGTGATTGTATGCTTGCGATTGTATGATTGTGATTGTATGATTGTAATTCTTTGATTGTGATTGTATGATTGTGATTGTATGATTGTGATTGTATGATTGTGATTTTATGATTGTGATTGTATGATTGTGATTGTATGATTGCGATAGTATGATTGTGATTATATGATTGTTATTGTATGACTGTGACTGTATGATTGTGATTGTATGATTGTGATAGTATGATTGTGAAAGTATGATTGTGATTGTATGATTATGATTGTATGATTGTGATTGTATGATTGCGATTGTATGATTGTGATTGTATGATTATGATTGTATTTTTGTGATTGTATGATTGTGATTGTATGATTGTGATTGTATGATTGTGATTGTATGATTGTGATTGTATGATTGTGATTGTATGATTGTGATTGTATGATTGTGATTGTCTGATTGTGGTTGTGCGATTGTGATTGTACGATTGTGATTGTATGATTGTGATTGCATGATTATGATTGTATGATTGTGATTGCATGATTGTGATTGTATGATTGCGATTGCATGATTTTGAATGTATGATTGTGATTGTATGATTGCGATTGTATGATTGTGATTGCATGATTGTGATTGTATGATTGTGATTGCATGATTTTGAATGTATGATTGTGATTGTATGATTGTGATTGTATGATTGAGATTGTATGATTGTGATTGTATGCTTGCGATTGTATGATTGTGATTGTCTGATTGTAATTCTTTGATTGTGATTGTATGATTGTGATTGTATGATTGTGATTGTATGATTGTGATTTTATGATTGTGATTGTATGATTGTGATTGTATGATTGTGATGTATGATTGTAATTGTATGATTATGATTGTATGATTGTGATTGTATGATTGAGATTGTATGATTGTTATTGTATGCTTGCGATTGTATGAATGTGATTGTATGATTGTGATTGTATGATTGTGATTGGATGATTGTGATTGTATGATTGTGATTGTATGATTGTGATTGTATGATTGTGATTGTATGATTGTGATTGTATGATTGTGATTGTATGATTGTGATTGTATGATTGTGATTGTATGATTGTGATTGTATGATTGCGATCGTATGATTGTGATTGTATGATTATGATTGTATGATTGTGATTGTATCATTGCGATTGTATGATTGTGATTGTATAATTATGATTGTATTTTTGTGATTGTATGATTGTGATTGTATGATTGTGATTGTATGATTGTGATTGTATGATTGTGATTGTATGATTGTGATTGTATGATTGTGATTGTATGATTGTGGTTGTATGATTGTGATTGTATGATTGTGATTGTATGATTGTATTTGGGAGATTGTATTTGGGATATTGTAATTGTATGACTGCGATTGTATGATTCTGATTGTATGATTGTGATTGTGCGATTGTGATTGTACGATTGTGATTGCACGATTGTGATTGTATGATTGTGATTGCATGATTATGATTGTATGATTGTGATTGCATGATTGTGATTGTATGATTGTGATTGCATGATTTTGAATGTATGATTGTGATTGTATGATTGTGATTGTATGATTGTGATTGTATGATTGTGATTGTATGATTGTGATAGTATGATTGTGATTGTATGATTGCGATTGTATGATTGTGATTGTATGATTGCGATTGTATGAATGCTATTGTATGATTGTGATTGTATGATTGTGATTGTATGATTGTGATTGTATGATTGTGATTGTATGATTGTATTTGGGATATTGTAATTGTATGTTTGCGATTGTATGATTGTGATTGTATGATTGTGATGTATGATTGTAATTGTATGATTATGATTGTATGATTGTGATTGTATGATTGAGATTGTATGATTGTTATTGTATGCTTGCGATTGTATGAATGTGATTGTATGATTGTGATTGTATGATTGTGATTGTATGATTGCGATTGTATGATTGTGATTGTATGATTAAGTTTGTATTTTTGTGATTGTATGATTGTGATTGTATGATTGAGATTGTATGATTGTGATTGTATGATTGTGATTGTATGCTTGCGATTGTATGATTGTGATTGTATGATTGTAATTCTTTGATTGTGATTGTATGATTGTGATTGTATGATTGTGATTGTATGATTGTGATTGTATGATTGTGATTTTATGATTGTGATTGTATGATTGTGATTGTATGATTGCGATAGTATGATTGTGATTATATGATTGTTATTGTATGACTGTGACTGTATGATTGTGATTGTATGATTGTGATAGTATGATTGTGAAAGTATGATTGTGATTGTATGATTATGATTGTATGATTGTGATTGTATGATTGCGATTGTATGATTGTGATTGTATGATTATGATTGTATTTTTGTGATTGTATGATTGTGATTGTATGATTGTGATTGTATGATTGTGATTGTATGATTGTGATTGTATGATTGTGATTGTATGATTGTGATTGTCTGATTGTGGTTGTGCGATTGTGATTGTACGATTGTGATTGTACGATTGTGATTGTATGATTGTGATTGCATGATTATGATTGTATGATTGTGATTGCATGATTGTGATTGTATGATTGCGATTGCATGATTTTGAATGTATGATTGTGATTGTATGATTGCGATTGTATGATTGTGATTGTCTGATTGTGGTTGTGCGATTGTGATTGTACGATTGTGATTGTACGATTGTGATTGTATGATTGTGATAGTATGATTGTGATTGTATGATTGCGATTGTATGATTGTGATTGTATGATTGCGATTGTATGAATGCTATTGTATGATTGTGATTGTATGATTGTGATTGTATGATTGTGATTGTATGATTGTGATTGTATGATTGTGATTGTATGATTGTGATTGTATGATTGTATTTGGGAGATTGTATTTGGGATATTGTAATTGTATGATTGCGATTGTATGATTCTGATTGTATGATTGTGATTGTATGATTGTGATTGTATGATTGTGATTGTATGATTGTGATTGTATGATTGTGATTGTATGATTGTGATTGTATGATTGAGATTGTATGATTGTGATTGTATGCTTGCGATTGTATGATTGTGATTGTATGATTGTAATTCTTTGATTGTGATTGTATGATTGTGATTGTATGATTGTGATTGTATGATTGTGATTTTATGATTGTGATTGTATGTTTGTGATTGTATGATTGGGATAGTATGATTGTGATTGTATGATTGCGATTGTATGATTGTGATTGTATGATTGCGATTGTATGAATGCTATTGTATGATTGTGATTGTATGATTGTGATTGTATGATTGTGATTGTATGATTGTGATTGTATGATTGTATTTGGGATATTGTAATTGTATGTTTGCGATTGTATGATTGTGATTGTATGATTGTGATGTATGATTGTAATTGTATGATTATGATTGTATGATTGTGATTGTATGATTGAGATTGTATGATTGTTATTGTATGCTTGCGATTGTATGAATGTGATTGTATGATTGTGATTGTATGATTGTGATTGTATGATTGCGATTGTATGATTGTGATTGTATGATTAAGTTTGTATTTTTGTGATTGTATGATTGTGATTGTATGATTGAGATTGTATGATTGTGATTGTATGATTGTGATTGTATGCTTGCGATTGTATGATTGTGATTGTATGATTGTAATTCTTTGATTGTGATTGTATGATTGTGATTGTATGATTGTGATTGTATGATTGTGATTGTATGATTGTGATTTTATGATTGTGATTGTATGATTGTGATTGTATGATTGCGATAGTATGATTGTGATTATATGATTGTTATTGTATGACTGTGACTGTATGATTGTGATTGTATGATTGTGATAGTATGATTGTGAAAGTATGATTGTGATTGTATGATTATGATTGTATGATTGTGATTGTATGATTGCGATTGTATGATTGTGATTGTATGATTATGATTGTATTTTTGTGATTGTATGATTGTGATTGTATGATTGTGATTGTATGATTGTGATTGTATGATTGTGATTGTATGATTGTGATTGTATGATTGTGATTGTCTGATTGTGGTTGTGCGATTGTGATTGTACGATTGTGATTGTACGATTGTGATTGTATGATTGTGATTGCATGATTATGATTGTATGATTGTGATTGCATGATTGTGATTGTATGATTGCGATTGCATGATTTTGAATGTATGATTGTGATTGTATGATTGCGATTGTATGATTGTGATTGTCTGATTGTGGTTGTGCGATTGTGATTGTACGATTGTGATTGTACGATTGTGATTGTATGATTGTGATAGTATGATTGTGATTGTATGATTGCGATTGTATGATTGTGATTGTATGATTGCGATTGTATGAATGCTATTGTATGATTGTGATTGTATGATTGTGATTGTATGATTGTGATTGTATGATTGTGATTGTATGATTGTGATTGTATGATTGTGATTGTATGATTGTATTTGGGAGATTGTATTTGGGATATTGTAATTGTATGATTGCGATTGTATGATTCTGATTGTATGATTGTGATTGTATGATTGTGATTGTATGATTGTGATTGTATGATTGTGATTGTATGATTGTGATTGTATGATTGTGATTGTATGATTGAGATTGTATGATTGTGATTGTATGCTTGCGATTGTATGATTGTGATTGTATGATTGTAATTCTTTGATTGTGATTGTATGATTGTGATTGTATGATTGTGATTGTATGATTGTGATTTTATGATTGTGATTGTATGTTTGTGATTGTATGATTGGGATAGTATGATTGTGATTATATGATTGTTATTGTATGACTGTGATTGTATGATTGTGATTGTATGATTGTGATAGTATGATTGTGAAAGTATGATTGTGATTGTATGATTGTGATTGTATGATTGTGATTGTATGATTGTGATTTTATGATTGTGATTGTATGATAGTGATTGTATGATTGTGATTGTCTGATTGTGGTTGTGCGATTGTGATTGTACGATTGTGATTGTACGATTGTGATAGTATGACTGTGATTGTATGATTGTGATTGTATGATTGTGTTTGTATGATTGTGATTGTTTGATTGTATTTGGGAGATTGTATTTGGGAGATTGTAATTGTATGATTGCGATTGTATGATTGTGATTGTATGATTGCGATTGTATGATTGTGATTGTATGATTGCGATTGTATGATTGTGATTGTATGATTGCGATTGTATGATTGTGATTGTATGATTGTGATGTATGATTGTAATTGTATGATTATGATTGTATGATTGTGATTGTATGATTGTGATTGTATGATTGCGATCGTATGATAGTGATTGTATGATTATGATTGTATGATTGTGATTGTATGATTGCGATTGTATGATTGTGATTGTATGATTATGATTGTATTTTTGTGATTGTATGATTGTGATTGTATGATTGTGATTGTCTGATTGTGGTTGTGCGATTGTGATTGTACGATTGTGATTGTACGATTGTGATTGTATGATTGTGATTGCATGATTATGATTGTATGATTGTGATTGCATGATTGTGATTGTATGATTGTGATTGCATGATTTTGAATGTATGATTGTGATTGTATGATTGTGATTGTATGATTGAGATTGTATGATTGTGATTGTATGCTTGCGATTGTATGATTGTGATTGTATGATTGTAATTCTTTGATTGTGATTGTATGATTGTGATTGTATGATTGTGATTGTATGATTGTGATTTTATGATTGTGATTGTATGATTGTGATTGTATGATTGTGATGTATGATTGTAATTGTATGATTATGATTGTATGATTGTGATTGTATGATTGAGATTGTATGATTGTTATTGTATGCTTGCGATTGTATGAATGTGATTGTATGATTGTGATTGTATGATTGTGATTGGATGATTGTGATTGTATGATTGTGATTGTATGATTGTGATTGTATGATTGTGATTGTATGATTGTGATTGTATGATTGTGATTGTATGATTGTGATTGTATGATTGCGATCGTATGATTGTGATTGTATGATTATGATTGTATGATTGTGATTGTATGATTGCGATTGTATGATTGTGATTGTATAATTATGATTGTATTTTTGTGATTGTATGATTGTGATTGTATGATTGTGATTGTATGATTGTGATTGTATGATTGTGATTGTATGATTGTGATTGTCTGATTGTGGTTGTGCGATTGTGATTGTACGATTGTGATTGTACGATTGTGATTGTATGATTGTGATTGTATGATTGTGATTGTATGATTGTGATTGTATGATTGTGATTGTATGATTGTGATAGTATGATTGTGATTGTATGATTGTGATAGTATGATTGTGATTGTATGATTGCGATTGTATGATTGTGATTGTATGATTGCGATTGTATGAATGCTATTGTATGACTGTGATTGTATGATTGTGATTGTATGATTGTGACTATATGATTGTGATTGTATGCTTGCGATTGTATGATTGTGATTGTATGATTGTAATTCTTTGATTGTGATTGTATGATTGTGATTGTATGATTGTGATTGTATGATTGTGATTGTATGATTGTGATTGTATGATTGTGATTTTATGATTGTGATTGTATGATTGTGATTGTATGATTGTGATAGTATGATTGTGATTATATGATTGTTATTGTATGACTGTGATTGTATGATTGTGATTGTATGATTGTGATAGTATGATTGTGAAAGTATGATTGTGATTGTATGATTGTGATTGTATGATTGTGATTGTATGATTGTGATTGTATGATTGTGATTGTATGATAGTGATTGTATGATTGTAATTGTCTGATTGTGGTTGTGCGATTGTGATTGTACGATTGTGATTGTACGATTGTGATAGTAGATTGTGATTGTATGATTGTGATTGTATGATTGTGTTTGTATGATTGTGATTGTTTGATTGTATTTGGGAGATTGTATTTGGGAGATTGTAATTGTATGATTGCGATTGTATGATTGTGATTGTATGATTGCGATTGTATGATTGTGATTGTATGATTGCGATTGTATGATTGTGATTGTATGATTGCGATTGTATGATTGTGATTGTATGATTGCGATTGTATGATTGTGATTGTATGATTGTGATGTATGATTGTAATTGTATGATTATGATTGTATGATTGTGATTGTATGATTGTGATTGTATGATTGCGATCGTATGATTGTGATTGTATGATTATGATTGTATGATTGTGATTGTATGATTGCGATTGTATGATTGTGATTGTATGATTATGATTGTATTTTTGTGATTGTATGATTGTGATTGTATGATCCTGATTGTATGATTGTGATTGTATGATTGTGATTGTCTGATTGTGGTTGTGCGATTGTGATTGTACGATTGTGATTGTACGATTGTGATTGTATGATTGTGATTGCATGATTATGATTGTATGATTGTGATTGCATGATTGTGATTGTATGATTGTGATTGCATGATTTTGAATGTATGATTGTGATTGTATGATTGTGATTGTATGATTGAGATTGTATGATTGTGGTTGTATGCTTGCGATTGTATGATTGTGATTGTATGATTGTAATTCTTTGATTGTGATTGTATGATTGTGATTGTATGATTGTGATTGTATGATTGTGATTGTATGATTGTGATTTTATGATTGTGATTGTATGATTGTGATTGTATGATTGTGATGTATGATTGTAATTGTATGATTATGATTGTATGATTGTGATTGTATGATTGAGATTGTATGATTGTTATTGTATGCTTGCGATTGTATGAATGTGATTGTATGATTGTGATTGTATGATTGTGATTGGATGATTGCGATTGTATGATTGTGATTGTATGATTGTGATTGTATGATTGTGATTGTATGATTGTGATTGTATGATTGTGATTGTATGATTGTGATTGTATGATTGTGATTGTATGAATGTGATTGTATGATTGTGATGGTATGATTGTGATTGTATGATTGTGATTGTATGATTGTGATTGTATGATTGTGATTGTATGATTGTGATTGTATGATTGTGATTGTATGATTGTGATTGTATGATTGTGATTGTCTGATTGTGGTTGTGCGATTGTGATTGTACGATTGTGATTGTACGATTGTGATTGTATGATTGTGATTGCATGATTATGATTGTATGATTGTGATTGCATGATTGTGATTGTATGATTGTGATTGCATGATTTTGAATGTATGATTGTGATTGTATGATTGTGATTGTATGATTGTGATTGTATGATTGTGATTGTATGATTGTGATTGTATGATTGTGATTGTATGATTGTGATAGTATGATTGTGATTGTATGATTGCGATTGTATGATTGTGATTGTATGATTGCGATTGTATGATTGTGATTGTATGATTGCGATTGTATGAATGCTATTGTATGATTGTGATTGTATGATTGTGATTGTATGCTTGCGATTGTATGATTGCGATTGTATGATTGTAATTCTTTGATTGTGATTGTATGATTGTGATTGTATGATTGTGATTGTATGATTGTGATTGTATGATTGTGATTGTATGATTGTGATTGTATGATTGTGATTGTATGATTGTGATTTTATGATTGTGATTGTATGATTGTGATTGTATGATTGTGATAGTATGATTGTGATTATATGATTGTTATTGTATGACTGTGATTGTATGATTGTGATTGTATGATTGTGATAGTATGATTGTGAAAGTATGATTGTGATTGTATGATTGTGATTGTATGATTGTGATTGTATGATTGTGATTGTATGATAGTGATTGTATGATTGTAACTGTCTGATTGTGGTTCTGCGATTGTGATTGTACGATTGTGATTGTACGATTGTGATAGTATGATTGTGATTGTATGATTGTGATTGTATGATTGTGTTTGTATGATTGTGATTGTTTGATTGTATTTGGGAGATTGTATTTGGGAGATTGTAATTGTATGATTGCGATTGTATGATTGTGATTGTATGATTGCGATTGTATGATTGTGATTCTATGATTGCGATTGTATGATTGTGATTGTATGATTGCGATTGTATGATTATGATTGTATGATTGTGATGTATGATTGTAATTGTATGATTATGATTGTATGATTGTGATTGTATGATTGTGATTGCATGATTGCGAACGTATGATTGTGATTGTATGATTATGATTGTATGATTGTGATTGTATGATTGCGATTGTATGATTGTGATTGTATGATTATGATTGTATTTTTGTGATTGTATGATTGTGATTGTATGATTGTGATTGTATGATTGTGATTGCATGATTGTGATTGTATGATTGTGATTGCATGATTTTGAATGTATGATTGTGATTGTATGATTGTGATTGTATGATTGAGATTGTATGATTGTGATTGTATGCTTGCGATTGTATGATTGTGATTGTATGATTGTAATTCTTTGATTGTGATTGTATGATTGTGATTGTATGATTGTGATTGTATGATTGTGATTTTATGATTGTGATTGTATGATTGTGATTGTATGATTGTGATTGTATGATTGCGATCGTATGATTGTGATTGTATGATTATGATTGTATGATTGTGATTGTATGATTGCGATTGTATGATTGTGATTGTATAATTATGATTGTATTTTTGTGATTGTATGATTGTGATTGTATGATTGTGATTGTATGATTGTGATTGTATGATTGTGATTGTATGATTGTGATTGTCTGATTGTGGTTGTGCGATTGTGATTGTACGATTGTGATTGTACGATTGTGATTGTATGATTGTAATTGTATGATTATGATTGTATGATTGTGATTGTATGATTGTGATTGTATGATTGCGATCGTATGATAGTGATTGTATGATTATGATTGTATGATTGTGATTGTATGATTGCGATTGTATGATTGTGATTGTATGATTATGATTGTATTTTTGTGATTGTATGATTGTGATTGTATGATTGTGATTGTCTGATTGTGGTTGTGCGATTGTGATTGTACGATTGTGATTGTACGATTGTGATTGTATGATTGTGATTGCATGATTATGATTGTATGATTGTGATTGCATGATTGTGATTGTATGATTGTGATTGCATGATTTTGAATGTATGATTGTGATTGTATGATTGTGATTGTATGATTGAGATTGTATGATTGTGATTGTATGCTTGCGATTGTATGATTGTGATTGTATGATTGTAATTCTTTGATTGTGATTGTATGATTGTGATTGTATGATTGTGATTGTATGATTGTGATTTTATGATTGTGATTGTATGATTGTGATTGTATGATTGTGATGTATGATTGTAATTGTATGATTATGATTGTATGATTGTGATTGTATGATTGAGATTGTATGATTGTTATTGTATGCTTGCGATTGTATGAATGTGATTGTATGATTGTGATTGTATGATTGTGATTGGATGATTGTGATTGTATGATTGTGATTGTATGATTGTGATTGTATGATTGTGATTGTATGATTGTGATTGTATGATTGTGATTGTATGATTGTGATTGTATGATTGCGATCGTATGATTGTGATTGTATGATTATGATTGTATGATTGTGATTGTATGATTGCGATTGTATGATTGTGATTGTATAATTATGATTGTATTTTTGTGATTGTATGATTGTGATTGTATGATTGTGATTGTATGATTGTGATTGTATGATTGTGATTGTATGATTGTGATTGTCTGATTGTGGTTGTGCGATTGTGATTGTACGATTGTGATTGTACGATTGTGATTGTATGATTGTGATTGTATGATTGTGATTGTATGATTGTGATTGTATGATTGTGATTGTATGATTGTGATAGTATGATTGTGATTGTATGATTGTGATAGTATGATTGTGATTGTATGATTGCGATTGTATGATTGTGATTGTATGATTGCGATTGTATGAATGCTATTGTATGACTGTGATTGTATGATTGTGATTGTATGATTGTGACTATATGATTGTGATTGTATGCTTGCGATTGTATGATTGTGATTGTATGATTGTAATTCTTTGATTGTGATTGTATGATTGTGATTGTATGATTGTGATTGTATGATTGTGATTGTATGATTGTGATTGTATGATTGTGATTTTATGATTGTGATTGTATGATTGTGATTGTATGATTGTGATAGTATGATTGTGATTATATGATTGTTATTGTATGACTGTGATTGTATGATTGTGATTGTATGATTGTGATAGTATGATTGTGAAAGTATGATTGTGATTGTATGATTGTGATTGTATGATTGTGATTGTATGATTGTGATTGTATGATTGTGATTGTATGATAGTGATTGTATGATTGTAATTGTCTGATTGTGGTTGTGCGATTGTGATTGTACGATTGTGATTGTACGATTGTGATAGTAGATTGTGATTGTATGATTGTGATTGTATGATTGTGTTTGTATGATTGTGATTGTTTGATTGTATTTGGGAGATTGTATTTGGGAGATTGTAATTGTATGATTGCGATTGTATGATTGTGATTGTATGATTGCGATTGTATGATTGTGATTGTATGATTGCGATTGTATGATTGTGATTGTATGATTGCGATTGTATGATTGTGATTGTATGATTGCGATTGTATGATTGTGATTGTATGATTGTGATGTATGATTGTAATTGTATGATTATGATTGTATGATTGTGATTGTATGATTGTGATTGTATGATTGCGATCGTATGATTGTGATTGTATGATTATGATTGTATGATTGTGATTGTATGATTGCGATTGTATGATTGTGATTGTATGATTATGATTGTATTTTTGTGATTGTATGATTGTGATTGTATGATCCTGATTGTATGATTGTGATTGTATGATTGTGATTGTCTGATTGTGGTTGTGCGATTGTGATTGTACGATTGTGATTGTACGATTGTGATTGTATGATTGTGATTGCATGATTATGATTGTATGATTGTGATTGCATGATTGTGATTGTATGATTGTGATTGCATGATTTTGAATGTATGATTGTGATTGTATGATTGTGATTGTATGATTGAGATTGTATGATTGTGGTTGTATGCTTGCGATTGTATGATTGTGATTGTATGATTGTAATTCTTTGATTGTGATTGTATGATTGTGATTGTATGATTGTGATTGTATGATTGTGATTGTATGATTGTGATTTTATGATTGTGATTGTATGATTGTGATTGTATGATTGTGATGTATGATTGTAATTGTATGATTATGATTGTATGATTGTGATTGTATGATTGAGATTGTATGATTGTTATTGTATGCTTGCGATTGTATGAATGTGATTGTATGATTGTGATTGTATGATTGTGATTGGATGATTGCGATTGTATGATTGTGATTGTATGATTGTGATTGTATGATTGTGATTGTATGATTGTGATTGTATGATTGTGATTGTATGATTGTGATTGTATGATTGTGATTGTATGATTGTGATTGTATGAATGTGATTGTATGATTGTGATGGTATGATTGTGATTGTATGATTGTGATTGTATGATTGTGATTGTATGATTGTGATTGTATGATTGTGATTGTATGATTGTGATTGTATGATTGTGATTGTATGATTGTGATTGTCTGATTGTGGTTGTGCGATTGTGATTGTACGATTGTGATTGTACGATTGTGATTGTATGATTGTGATTGCATGATTATGATTGTATGATTGTGATTGCATGATTGTGATTGTATGATTGTGATTGCATGATTTTGAATGTATGATTGTGATTGTATGATTGTGATTGTATGATTGTGATTGTATGATTGTGATTGTATGATTGTGATTGTATGATTGTGATTGTATGATTGTGATAGTATGATTGTGATTGTATGATTGCGATTGTATGATTGTGATTGTATGATTGCGATTGTATGATTGTGATTGTATGATTGCGATTGTATGAATGCTATTGTATGATTGTGATTGTATGATTGTGATTGTATGCTTGCGATTGTATGATTGCGATTGTATGATTGTAATTCTTTGATTGTGATTGTATGATTGTGATTGTATGATTGTGATTGTATGATTGTGATTGTATGATTGTGATTGTATGATTGTGATTGTATGATTGTGATTTTATGATTGTGATTGTATGATTGTGATTGTATGATTGTGATAGTATGATTGTGATTATATGATTGTTATTGTATGACTGTGATTGTATGATTGTGATTGTATGATTGTGATAGTATGATTGTGAAAGTATGATTGTGATTGTATGATTGTGATTGTATGATTGTGATTGTATGATTGTGATTGTATGATAGTGATTGTATGATTGTAACTGTCTGATTGTGGTTCTGCGATTGTGATTGTACGATTGTGATTGTACGATTGTGATAGTATGATTGTGATTGTATGATTGTGATTGTATGATTGTGTTTGTATGATTGTGATTGTTTGATTGTATTTGGGAGATTGTATTTGGGAGATTGTAATTGTATGATTGCGATTGTATGATTGTGATTGTATGATTGCGATTGTATGATTGTGATTCTATGATTGCGATTGTATGATTGTGATTGTATGATTGCGATTGTATGATTATGATTGTATGATTGTGATGTATGATTGTAATTGTATGATTATGATTGTATGATTGTGATTGTATGATTGTGATTGCATGATTGCGAACGTATGATTGTGATTGTATGATTATGATTGTATGATTGTGATTGTATGATTGCGATTGTATGATTGTGATTGTATGATTATGATTGTATTTTTGTGATTGTATGATTGTGATTGTATGATTGTGATTGTATGATTGTGATTGTATGATTGTGATTGTATGATTGTGATTGTCTGATTGTGGTTGTGCGACTGTGATTGTACGATTGTGATTGTACGATTGTGATTGTATGATTGAGATTGCATGATTATGATTGTATGATTGTGATTGCATGATTGTGATTGTATGATTGCGATTGCATGATTTTGAATGTATGATTGTGATTGTATGATTGTGATTGTATGATTGTGATTGTATGATTGTGATTGTATGATTGTGAATGTATGATTGTGATTGTATGATTGTGATTGTATGATTGTGATTGTATGATTGTATTTGGGAGATTGTATTTGGGATATTGTAATTGTATGATTGCGATTGTATGATTGTGATTGTATGATTGTGATGTATGATTGTAATTGTATGATTATGATTGTATGATTGTGATTGTATGATTGTGATTGTATGTTTGAGATTGTATGATTGTTATTGTATGCTTGCGATTGTATGAATGTGATTGTATGATTGTGATTGTATGATTGTGATTGTATGATTGTGATTGTATGATTGTGATGTATGATTGTAATTGTATGATTATGATTGTATGATTGTGATTGTATGATTGAGATTGTATGATTGTTATTGTATGCTTGCGATTGTATGAATGTGATTGTATGATTGTGATCGTATGATTGTGATTGTACGATTATGATTGTATGATTGTGATTGTATGATTGCGATTGTATGATTGTGATTGTATGATTAAGTTTGTATTTTTGTGATTGTATGATTGTGATTGTATGATTGAGATTGTATGATTGTGATTGTATGCTTGCGATTGTATGATTGTGATTGTATGATTGTAATTCTTTGATTGTGATTGTATGATTGTGATTGTATGATTGTGATTGTATGATTGTGATTTTATGATTGTGATTGTATGATTGTGATTGTATGATTGCGATAGTATGATTGTGATTATATGATTGTTATTGTATGACTGTGACTGTATGATTGTGATTGTATGATTGTGATAGTATGATTGCGAAAGTATGATTGTGATTGTATGATTATGATTGTATGATTGTGATTGTATGATTGTGATTGTATGATTGTGATTGTATGATTGTGATTGTATGATTGTGATTGTATGATTGTGATTGTCTGATTGTGGTTGTGCGATTGTGATTGTACGATTGTGATTGTACGATTGTGATTGTATGATTGTGATTGCATGATTATGATTGTATGATTGTGATTGCATGATTGTGATTGTATGATTGCGATTGCATGATTTTGAATGTATGATTGTGATTGTATGATTGCGATTGTATGATTGTGATTGTATGATTGTGATTGTATGATTGTGATAGTATGATTGTGATTGTATGATTGCGATTGTATGATTGTGATTGTATGATTGCGATTGTATGAATGCTATTGTATGATTGTGATTGTATGATTGTGATTGTATGATTGTGATTGTATGATTGTGATTGTATGATTGTGATTGTATGATTGTGATTGTATGATTGTGATTGTATGATTGTGATTGTATGATTGTGATTGTATGATTGTATTTGGGAGATTGTATTTGGGATATTGTAATTGTATGATTGCGATTGTATGATTCTGATTGTATGATTGTGATTGTATGATTGTGATTGTATGATTGTGATTGTATGATTGTGATTGTATGATTGTGATTGTATGATTGTGATTGTATGATTGAGATTGTATGATTGTGATTGTATGCTTGCGATTGTATGATTGTGATTGTATGATTGTAATTCTTTGATTGTGATTGTATGATTGTGATTGTATGATTGTGATTGTCTGATTGTGGTTGTGCGATTGTGATTGTACGATTGTGATTGTACGATTGTGATTGTATGATTGTGATTGCATGATTATGATTGTATGATTGTGATTGCATGATTGTGATTGTATGATTGTGATTGCATGATTTTGAATGTATGATTGTGATTGTATGATTGTGATTGTATGATTGTGATTGTATGATTGTGATTTTATGATTGTGATTGTATGATTGTGATTGTATGATTGTGATTGTATGATTGTGATTGTATGATTGTGATTGTATGATTGTGATTGTATGATTGCGATCGTATGATTGTGATTGTATGATTGTGATTGTATGATTGTGATTGTATGATTGTGATTGTCTGATTGTGGTTGTGCGATTGTGATTGTACGATTGTGATTGTACGATTGTGATTGTATGATTGTGATTGTATGATTGTGATTGTATGATTGTGATTGTATGATTGTGATTGTATGATTGTGATAGTATGATTGTGATTGTATGATTGCGATTGTATGATTGTGATTGTATGATTGCGATTGTATGAATGCTATTGTATGATTGTGATTGTATGATTGTGATTGTATGATTGTGACTGTATGATTGTGATTGTATGCTTGCGATTGTATGATTGTGATTGTATGATTGTAATTCTTTGATTGTGATTGTATGATTGTGATTGTATGATTGTGATTGTATGATTGTGATTGTATGATTGTGATTGTATGATTGTGATTTTATGATTGTGATTGTATGATTGTGATTGTATGATTGTGATAGTATGATTGTGATTATATGATTGTTATTGTATGACTGTGATTGTATGATTGTGATTGTATGATTGTGATAGTATGATTGTGAAAGTATGATTGTGATTGTATGATTGTGATTGTATGATTGTGATTGTATGATTGTGATTGTATGATTGTGATTGTATGATAGTGATTGTATGATTGTAATTGTCTGATTGTGGTTGTGCGATTGTGATTGTACGATTGTGATTGTACGATTGTGATAGTATGATTGTGATTGTATGATTGTGATTGTATGATTGTGTTTGTATGATTGTGATTGTTTGATTGTATTTGGGAGATTGTATTTGGGAGATTGTAATTGTATGATTGCGATTGTATGATTGTGATTGTATGATTGCGATTGTATGATTGTGATTGTATGATTGCGATTGTATGATTGTGATTGTATGATTGCGATTGTATGATTGTGATTGTATGATTGCGATTGTATGATTGTGATTGTATGATTGTGATGTATGATTGTAATTGTATGATTATGATTGTATGATTGTGATTGTATGATTGTGATTGTATGATTGCGATCGTATGATTGTGATTGTATGATTATGATTGTATGATTGTGATTGTATGATTGCGATTGTATGATTGTGATTGTATGATTATGATTGTATTTTTGTGATTGTATGATTGTGATTGTATGATCCTGATTGTATGATTGTGATTGTATGATTGTGATTGTCTGATTGTGGTTGTGCGATTGTGATTGTACGATTGTGATTGTACGATTGTGATTGTATGATTGTGATTGCATGATTATGATTGTATGATTGTGATTGCATGATTGTGATTGTATGATTGTGATTGCATGATTTTGAATGTATGATTGTGATTGTATGATTGTGATTGTATGATTGAGATTGTATGATTGTGATTGTATGCTTGCGATTGTATGATTGTGATTGTATGATTGTAATTCTTTGATTGTGATTGTATGATTGTGATTGTATGATTGTGATTGTATGATTGTGATTGTATGATTGTGATTTTATGATTGTGATTGTATGATTGTGATTGTATGATTGTGATGTATGATTGTAATTGTATGATTATGATTGTATGATTGTGATTGTATGATTGAGATTGTATGATTGTTATTGTATGCTTGCGATTGTATGAATGTGATTGTATGATTGTGATTGTATGATTGTGATTGGATGATTGCGATTGTATGATTGTGATTGTATGATTGTGATTGTATGATTGTGATTGTATGATTGTGATTGTATGATTGTGATTGTATGATTGTGATTGTATGATTGTGATTGTATGAATGTGATTGTATGATTGTGATGGTATGATTGTGATTGTATGATTGTGATTGTATGATTGTGATTGTATGATTGTGATTGTATGATTGTGATTGTATGATTGTGATTGTATGATTGTGATTGTATGATTGTGATTGTATGATTGTGATTGTATGATTGTGATTGTCTGATTGTGGTTGTGCGATTGTGATTGTACGATTGTGATTGTACGATTGTGATTGTATGATTGTGATTGCATGATTATGATTGTATGATTGTGATTGCATGATTGTGATTGTATGATTGTGATTGCATGATTTTGAATGTATGATTGTGATTGTATGATTGTGATTGTATGATTGTGATTGTATGATTGTGATTGTATGATTGTGATTGTATGATTGTGATTGTATGATTGTGATAGTATGATTGTGATTGTATGATTGCGATTGTATGATTGTGATTGTATGATTGCGATTGTATGAATGCTATTGTATGATTGTGATTGTATGATTGTGATTGTATGATTGTGATTGTATGATTGTGATTGTATGCTTGCGATTGTATGATTGCGATTGTATGATTGTAATTCTTTGATTGTGATTGTATGATTGTGATTGTATGATTGTGATTGTATGATTGTGATTGTATGATTGTGATTGTATGATTGTGATTTTATGATTGTGATTGTATGATTGTGATTGTATGATTGTGATAGTATGATTGTGATTATATGATTGTTATTGTATGACTGTGATTGTATGATTGTGATTGTATGATTGTGATAGTATGATTGTGAAAGTATGATTGTGATTGTATGATTGTGATTGTATGATTGTGATTGTATGATTGTGATTGTATGATTGTGATTGTATGATAGTGATTGTATGATTGTAATTGTCTGATTGTGGTTGTGCGATTGTGATTGTACGATTGTGATTGTACGATTGTGATAGTATGATTGTGATTGTATGATTGTGATTGTATGATTGTGTTTGTATGATTGTGATTGTTTGATTGTATTTGGGAGATTGTATTTGGGAGATTGTAATTGTATGATTGCGATTGTATGATTGTGATTGTATGATTGCGATTGTATGATTGTGATTCTATGATTGCGATTGTATGATTGTGATTGTATGATTGCGATTGTATGATTATGATTGTATGATTGTGATGTATGATTGTAATTGTATGATTATGATTGTATGATTGTGATTGTATGATTGTGATTGCATGATTGCGAACGTATGATTGTGATTGTATGATTATGATTGTATGATTGTGATTGTATGATTGCGATTGTATGATTGTGATTGTATGATTATGATTGTATTTTTGTGATTGTATGATTGTGATTGTATGATTGTGATTGTATGATTGTGATTGTATGATTGTGATTGTATGATTGTGATTGTATGATTGTGATTGTATGATTGTGATTGTATGATTGTGATTGTCTGATTGTGGTTGTGCGACTGTGATTGTACGATTGTGATTGTACGATTGTGATTGTATGATTGAGATTGCATGATTATGATTGTATGATTGTGATTGCATGATTGTGATTGTATGATTGCGATTGCATGATTTTGAATGTATGATTGTGATTGTATGATTGTGATTGTATGATTGTGATTGTATGATTGTGATTGTATGATTGTGAATGTATGATTGTGATTGTATGATTGTGATTGTATGATTGTGATTGTATGATTGTATTTGGGAGATTGTATTTGGGATATTGTAATTGTATGATTGCGATTGTATGATTGTGATTGTATGATTGTGATGTATGATTGTAATTGTATG
Source organism: Megachile rotundata (assembly GCF_050947335.1). Classification (NCBI taxonomy): domain Eukaryota; kingdom Metazoa; phylum Arthropoda; class Insecta; order Hymenoptera; family Megachilidae; genus Megachile; species Megachile rotundata. The sequence continues at coordinate 1,439,500 of NW_027473341.1, read as the reverse complement.
ATTATGATTGTATGATTGTGATTGTATGATTGTGATTGTATGTTTGAGATTGTATGATTGTTATTGTATGCTTGCGATTGTATGAATGTGATTGTATGATTGTGATTGTATGATTGTGATTGTATGATTGTGATTGTATGATTGTGATGTATGATTGTAATTGTATGATTATGATTGTATGATTGTGATTGTATGATTGAGATTGTATGATTGTTATTGTATGCTTGCGATTGTATGAATGTGATTGTATGATTGTGATCGTATGATTGTGATTGTACGATTATGATTGTATGATTGTGATTGTATGATTGCGATTGTATGATTGTGATTGTATGATTAAGTTTGTATTTTTGTGATTGTATGATTGTGATTGTATGATTGAGATTGTATGATTGTGATTGTATGCTTGCGATTTTATGATTGTGATTGTATGATTGTAATTCTTTGATTGTGATTGTATGATTGTGATTGTATGATTGTGATTGTATGATTGTGATTTTATGATTGTGATTGTATGATTGTGATTGTATGATTGCGATAGTATGATTGTGATTATATGATTGTTATTGTATGACTGTGACTGTATGATTGTGATTGTATGATTGTGATAGTATGATTGTGAAAGTATGATTGTGATTGTATGATTATGATTGTATGATTGTGATTGTATGATTGCGATTGTATGATTGCGATTGTATGATTATGATTGTATTTTTGTGATTGTATGATTGTGATTGTATGATTGTGATTGTATGATTGTGATTGTATGATTGTGATTGTATGATTGTGATTGTATGATTGTGATTGTATGATTGTGATTGTATGATTGTGATTGTATGATTGTGATTGTCTGATTGTGGTTGTGCGATTGTGATTGTACGATTGTGATTGTACGATTGTGATTGTATGATTGTGATTGCATGATTATGATTGTATGATTGTGATTGCATGATTGTGATTGTATGATTGCGATTGCATGATTTTGAATGTATGATTGTGATTGTATGATTGCGATTGTATGATTGTGATTGTATGATTGTGATTGTATGATTGTGATAGTATGATTGTGATTGTATGATTGCGATTGTATGATTGTGATTGTATGATTGCGATTGTATGAATGCTATTGTATGATTGTGATTGTATGATTGTGATTGTATGATTGTGATTGTATGATTGTGATTGTATGATTGTGATTGTATGATTGTGATTGTATGATTGTGATTGTATGATTGTGATTGTATGATTGTGATTGTATGATTGTATTTGGGAGATTGTATTTGGGATATTGTAATTGTATGATTGCGATTGTATGATTCTGATTGTATGATTGTGATTGTATGATTGTGATTGTATGATTGTGATTGTATGATTGTGATTGTATGATTGTGATTGTATGATTGTGATTGTATGATTGAGATTGTATGATTGTGATTGTATGCTTGCGATTGTATGATTGTGATTGTATGATTGTAATTCTTTGATTGTGATTGTATGATTGTGATTGTATGATTGTGATTGTCTGATTGTGGTTGTGCGATTGTGATTGTACGATTGTGATTGTACGATTGTGATTGTATGATTGTGATTGCATGATTATGATTGTATGATTGTGATTGCATGATTGTGATTGTATGATTGTGATTGCATGATTTTGAATGTATGATTGTGATTGTATGATTGTGATTGTATGATTGTGATTGTATGATTGTGATTTTATGATTGTGATTGTATGATTGTGATTGTATGATTGTGATAGTATGATTGTGATTATATGATTGTTATTGTATGACTGTGATTGTATGATTGTGATTGTATGATTGTGATAGTATGATTGTGAAAGTATGATTGTGATTGTATGATTGTGATTGTATGATTGTGATTGTATGATTGTGATTGTATGATTGTGATTGTATGATAGTGATTGTATGATTGTAATTGTCTGATTGTGGTTGTGCGATTGTGATTGTACGATTGTGATTGTACGATTGTGATAGTATGATTGTGATTGTATGATTGTGATTGTATGATTGTGTTTGTATGATTGTGATTGTTTGATTGTATTTGGGAGATTGTATTTGGGAGATTGTAATTGTATGATTGCGATTGTATGATTGTGATTGTATGATTGCGATTGTATGATTGTGATTGTATGATTGCGATTGTATGATTGTGATTGTATGATTGCGATTGTATGATTGTGATTGTATGATTGTGATGTATGATTGTAATTGTATGATTATGATTGTATGATTGTGATTGTATGATTGTGATTGTATGATTGCGATCGTATGATTGTGATTGTATGATTATGATTGTATGATTGTGATTGTATGATTGCGATTGTATGATTGTGATTGTATGATTATGATTGTATTTTTGTGATTGTATGATTGTGATTGTATGATCCTGATTGTATGATTGTGATTGTATGATTGTGATTGTCTGATTGTGGTTGTGCGATTGTGATTGTACGATTGTGATTGTACGATTGTGATTGTATGATTGTGATTGCATGATTATGATTGTATGATTGTGATTGCATGATTGTGATTGTATGATTGTGATTGCATGATTTTGAATGTATGATTGTGATTGTATGATTGTGATTGTATGATTGAGATTGTATGATTGTGATTGTATGCTTGCGATTGTATGATTGTGATTGTATGATTGTAATTCTTTGATTGTGATTGTATGATTGTGATTGTATGATTGTGATTGTATGATTGTGATTTTATGATTGTGATGTATGATTGTAATTGTATGATTATGATTGTATGATTGTGATTGTATGATTGAGATTGTATGATTGTTATTGTATGCTTGCGATTGTATGAATGTGATTGTATGATTGTGATTGTATGATTGTGATTGGATGATTGTGATTGTATGATTGTGATTGTATGATTGTGATTGTATGATTGTGATTGTATGATTGTGATTGTATGATTGTGATTGTATGATTGTGATTGTATGAATGTGATTGTATGATTGTGATGGTATGATTGTGATTGTATGATTGTGATTGTATGATTGTGATTGTATGATTGTGATTGTATAATTATGATTGTATTTTTGTGATTGTATGATTGTGATTGTATGATTGTATTTGGGAGATTGTATTTGGGAGATTGTAATTGTATGATTGCGATTGTATGATTGTGATTGTATGATTGTGATTGTATGATTGTGATTGTATGATTGTGACAGTATGATTGTGATTGTATGATTGTGATTGTATGACTGTGATTGTATGATTGTGATTGTATGATTGTGATTGTATGATTGTGAAAGTATGATTGTGATTGTATGATTGTGATTGTATGATTGTGATTGTATGATTGTGATTGTATGATTGTGATTGTATGATTGTGATTGTATGATTGTGATTGTATGATTGTGATTGTATGATTGTGATTGTATGATTGTGATTGTCTGATTGTGGTTGTGCGATTGTGATTGTACGATTGTGATTGTACGATTGTGATTGTATGATTGTGATTGCATGATTATGATTGTATGATTGTGATTGTATGATTGTGATTGTATGATTGTGATTGTATGATTGTGATTGTATGATTGTGATAGTATGATTGTGATTGTATGATTGCGATTGTATGATTGTGATTGTATGATTGCGATTGTATGAATGCTATTGTATGATTGTGATTGTATGATTGTGATTGTATGATTGTGATTGTATGATTGTGATTGTATGCTTGCGATTGTATGATTGCGATTGTATGATTGTAATTCTTTGATTGTGATTGTATGATTGTGATTGTATGATTGTGATTGTATGATTGTGATTGTATGATTGTGATTTTATGATTGTGATTGTATGATTGTGATTGTATGATTGTGATAGTATGATTGTGATTATATGATTGTTATTGTATGACTGTGATTGTATGATTGTGATTGTATGATTGTGATAGTATGATTGTGAAAGTATGATTGTGATTGTATGATTGTGATTGTATGATTGTGATTGTATGATTGTGATTGTATGATTGTGATTGTATGATAGTGATTGTATGATTGTAATTGTCTGATTGTGGTTGTGCGATTGTGATTGTACGATTGTGATTGTACGATTGTGATAGTATGATTGTGATTGTATGATTGTGATTGTATGATTGTGTTTGTATGATTGTGATTGTTTGATTGTATTTGGGAGATTGTATTTGGGAGATTGTAATTGTATGATTGCGATTGTATGATTGTGATTGTATGATTGCGATTGTATGATTGTGATTCTATGATTGCGATTATATGATTGTGATTGTATGATTGCGATTGTATGATTATGATTGTATGATTGTGATGTATGATTGTAATTGTATGATTATGATTGTATGATTGTGATTGTATGATTGTGATTGCATGATTGCGAACGTATGATTGTGATTGTATGATTATGATTGTATGATTGTGATTGTATGATTGCGATTGTATGATTGTGATTGTATGATTATGATTGTATTTTTGTGATTGTATGATTGTGATTGTATGATTGTGATTGTATGATTGTGATTGTATGATTGTGATTGTATGATTGTGATTGTATGATTGTGATTGTATGATTGTGATTGTATGATTGTGATTGTATGATTGTGATTGTATGATTGTGATTGTATGATTGTGATTGTCTGATTGTGGTTGTGCGATTGTGATTGTACGATTGTGATTGTACGATTGTGATTGTATGATTGAGATTGCATGATTATGATTGTATGATTGTGATTGCATGATTGTGATTGTATGATTGCGATTGCATGATTTTGAATGTATGATTGTGATTGTATGATTGTGATTGTATGATTGTGATTGTATGATTGTGATTGTATGATTGTGATTGTATGATTGTGATTGTATGATTGTGATTGTATGATTGTATTTGGGAGATTGTATTTGGGATATTGTAATTGTATGATTGCGATTGTATGATTGTGATTGTATGATTGTGATGTATGATTGTAATTGTATGATTATGATTGTATGATTGTGATTGTATGATTGTGATTGTATGATTGAGATTGTATGATTGTTATTGTATGCTTGCGATTGTATGAATGTGATTGTATAATTGTGATTGTATGATTGTGATTGTATGATTGTGATTGTATGATTGTGATTGTATGATTGTGATTGTATGATTGAGATTGTATGATTGTTATTGTATGCTTGCGATTGTATGAATGTGATTGTATAATTGTGATTGTATGATTGTGATTGTATGATTGTGATTGCATGATTGTGATTGTATGATTGTGATTGTATGATTGTGATTGTCTGATTGTGGTTGTGCGATTGTGATTGTACGATTGTGATTGTACGATTGTGATTGTATGATTGAGATTGCATGATTATGATTGTATGATTGTGATTGCATGATTGTGATTGTATGATTGCGATTGCATGATTTTGAATGTATGATTGTGATTGTATGATTGTGATTGTATGATTGTGATTGTATGATTGTGATTGTATGATTGTGATTGTATGATTGTGATTGTATGATTGTGATTGTATGATTGTGATTGTATGATTGTATTTGGGAGATTGTATTTGGGATATTGTAATTGTATGATTGCGATTGTATGATTGTGATTGTATGATTGTGATGTATGATTGTAATTGTATGATTATGATTGTATGATTGTGATTGTATGATTGTGATTGTATGATTGAGATTGTATGATTGTTATTGTATGCTTGCGATTGTATGAATGTGATTGTATAATTGTGATTGTATGATTGTGATTGTATGATTGTGATTGTATGATTGTGATTGTATGATTGTGATTGTATGATTGTATTTGGGAGATTGTATTTGGGATATTGTAATTGTATGATTGCGATTGTATGATTGTGATTGTATGATTGTGATGTATGATTGTAATTGTATGATTATGATTGTATGATTGTGATTGTATGATTGTGATTGTATGATTGAGATTGTATGATTGTTATTGTATGCTTGCGATTGTATGAATGTGATTGTATGATTGTGATTGTATGATTGTGATTGTATGATTGTGATTGTATGATTGTGATTGTATGATTGTGATTTTATGATTGTGATTGTATGATTGTGTTTGTATGATTGTGATTGTATGATTGTGATTGGATGATTGTGATTGTATGATTGTGATTGTATGATTGTGATTGTATGATTGTGAATGTACGATTGTGATTGTACGATTGTGATTGTACGATTGTGATTGTATGATTGTGATTGTATGATTGTGATTGTATGATTGTATTTGGAAGATTGTATTTGGGATATTGTAATTGTATGATTGCGATTGTATGATTGTGATTACATGATTGTGATTGTATGATTGTGATTGTATGATTGTGATTATATGAGTGTGATTGTGTGATTGTGGTTGTGCGATTGATATTGTACGATTGTGATTGTACGATTGTGATTGAATGATTGTGATTGTATGATTAAGATTGTATGATTGTGATTGCATGATTGTGATTGTATGATTGTGATTGCATGATTTCGAATGTATGATTGTGATTGTATGATTGTGATTGTATGATTGCGATTGTATGATTATGATTGTATGATTGTGATGTATGATTGTAATTGTATGATTATGATTGTATGATTGTGATTGTATGATTGTGATTGTATGATTGTGATTGTATGATTGTGATTGCATGATTGTGATTGTATGATTGTGATTGCATGATTTCGAATGTATGATTGTGATTGTATGATTGTGATTGTATGATTGTGATTGTATGATTGTGATTGTATGATTGTGATTGCATGATTGTGATTGTATGATTGTGATTGCATGATTTCGAATGTATGATTGTGATTGTATGATTGTGATTGTATGATTGTGATTGTATGATTGTGATTGTATGATTGTGATTGTATGATTGAGATTGTATGATTGTTATTGTATGCTTGCGATTGTATGAATGTGATTGTATAATTGTGATTGTATGATTGTGATTGTATGATTGTGATTGCATGATTGTGATTGTATGATTGTGATTGTATGATTGTGATTGTCTGATTGTGGTTGTGCGATTGTGATTGTACGATTGTGATTGTACGATTGTGATTGTATGATTGAGATTGCATGATTATGATTGTATGATTGTGATTGCATGATTGTGATTGTATGATTGCGATTGCATGATTTTGAATGTATGATTGTGATTGTATGATTGTGATTGTATGATTGTGATTGTATGATTGTGATTGTATGATTGTGATTGTATGATTGTGATTGTATGATTGTGATTGTATGATTGTGATTGTATGATTGTATTTGGGAGATTGTATTTGGGATATTGTAATTGTATGATTGCGATTGTATGATTGTGATTGTATGATTGTGATGTATGATTGTAATTGTATGATTATGATTGTATGATTGTGATTGTATGATTGTGATTGTATGATTGAGATTGTATGATTGTTATTGTATGCTTGCGATTGTATGAATGTGATTGTATAATTGTGATTGTATGATTGTGATTGTATGATTGTGATTGTATGATTGTGATTGTATGATTGTGATTGTATGATTGTATTTGGGAGATTGTATTTGGGATATTGTAATTGTATGATTGCGATTGTATGATTGTGATTGTATGATTGTGATGTATGATTGTAATTGTATGATTATGATTGTATGATTGTGATTGTATGATTGTGATTGTATGATTGAGATTGTATGATTGTTATTGTATGCTTGCGATTGTATGAATGTGATTGTATGATTGTGATTGTATGATTGTGATTGTATGATTGTGATTGTATGATTGTGATTGTATGATTGTGATTTTATGATTGTGATTGTATGATTGTGTTTGTATGATTGTGATTGTATGATTGTGATTGGATGATTGTGATTGTATGATTGTGATTGTATGATTGTGATTGTATGATTGTGAATGTACGATTGTGATTGTACGATTGTGATTGTACGATTGTGATTGTATGATTGTGATTGTATGATTGTGATTGTATGATTGTATTTGGAAGATTGTATTTGGGATATTGTAATTGTATGATTGCGATTGTATGATTGTGATTACATGATTGTGATTGTATGATTGTGATTGTATGATTGTGATTATATGAGTGTGATTGTGTGATTGTGGTTGTGCGATTGATATTGTACGATTGTGATTGTACGATTGTGATTGAATGATTGTGATTGTATGATTAAGATTGTATGATTGTGATTGCATGATTGTGATTGTATGATTGTGATTGCATGATTTCGAATGTATGATTGTGATTGTATGATTGTGATTGTATGATTGCGATTGTATGATTATGATTGTATGATTGTGATGTATGATTGTAATTGTATGATTATGATTGTATGATTGTGATTGTATGATTGTGATTGTATGATTGTGATTGTATGATTGTGATTGCATGATTGTGATTGTATGATTGTGATTGCATGATTTCGAATGTATGATTGTGATTGTATGATTGTGATTGTATGATTGTGATTGTATGATTGTGATTGTATGATTGTGATTGCATGATTGTGATTGTATGATTGTGATTGCATGATTTCGAATGTATGATTGTGATTGTATGATTGTGATTGTATGATTGTGATTGTATGATTGTGATTGTATGATTGTGATTGTATGATTGTGATTGTATGATTGCGATTGTATGATTGTGATTGTATGATTGTGATTGTATGATTGCGATTGTATGATTGTGATTGTATGATTGTGATTGTATGATTGTGATTGTATGACTGTGATCGTATGATTGTGATTGTATGATTGTAATTGTATGATTATGATTGTATGATTGTGATTGTATGATTGTGATGGTTTGATTGTGATTGTATGATTGCGATATTATGATTGTGATTGTATGATTGTGATTGTATGATAGCGATAGTATGATTGTGATTGTATGATTATGATTGTATGATTGTGATTGTATGATTATGATTGTATGGTTGTGATTGTATGATTGTGATGGTATGATTGCGATTGTATGATTGCGATAGTACGATTGTGATTGTATGATTGTGATTGTATGATTGTCATTGTCTGATTATGATTGTATGATTGCGATTGCATGATTGTGATTGTATGATTGTGATAGTATGATTGTGATTGTATGATTGTGATTGTATGATTGTGATTGTATGATTGTGATTGTATGATTGTGGTTGTATGATTGTGATTGTATGATTGTATTTGGAAGATTGTGATTGTATGATTGTGATTGTATGATTGTGATTGCGTGATTGTGATTGTATGATTGCGATTGTATGATTGTGATTGTATGATTGTGATTGTATGATTGTGATAGTATGATTGTGATAGTATGATTGTGATTGTATGATTGTGATTGTATGATTGTGGTTGTATGATTGTGATTGTATGATTGCATTTGGGAGATTGTGATTGTATGATTGCGATTGCATGATTGTGATTGCGTGATTGTGATTGTATGATTGCGATTGTATGATTGTGATTTTATGATTGTGATTGTATGCTTGTGATAGTATGATTGTGATAGTATGATTATGATTGTATGATTATGATTGTATGATTGTGATTGCATGATTGTGATTGTATGATTGTGATAGTATGATTGTGATTGTATGATTATGATAGTATGGTTGTGACTGTATGATTGTGATGGTATGATTGTGATTGTATGATTGTGATAGTATGATTGTGATAGTATGACTGTGATTGTATGACTGCGATTGTATGATTACGATAGTATGATTGTGATTGTATGATTGTGATTGTATGATTGTGATTGTATGATTGTGGTTGTATGATTGTGATTGTATGATTGTATTTGGAAGATTGTGATTGTATGATTGTGATTGTATGATTGTGATTGCGTGATTGTGATTGTATGATTGCGATTGTATGATTGTGATTGTATGATTGTGATGGTATGATTGCGATTGTATGATTGTGATTGTATGATTGTGATTGTATGATTGTGATTGTATGATTGTGATTGTATGATTGTGATTGTATGATTGTGATTGTATGATTGTGATTGTATGATTGCGATTGTATGATTGTAATTGTATGATTATGATTGTATGATTGTGATTGTATGATTGTGATTGTATGATTGTGATAATATGATTGTGACTGTATGATTGTGATACTATGATTGTGATTGTATGATTGTGATTGTATGATTATGATTGTATGATTGTGATTGCATGATTGTATTTGGGAGATTGTACTTTGGAGATTGTAATTGTAGGATTGCGATTGTATGATTGTGATTGTATGATTGTGATTGTATGATTGTGATTGTATGATTGCGATTGTATGATTGTAACTGTATGATTATGATTGTATGATTATGATTGAATGATTGTGATTGTATGATTGGGATGGTATGATTGTGATTGTATGATTATGATTGTATGATTGTGATTGTATGATTGTGATTGTATGATTATGATTGTATGATTGTGATTGTATGATTGTGATTGTATGATTGTGATTGTATGATTGTGATTGTATGATTGTGATTGTATGATTGTGATAGTATGATTGTGATTGTATGATTGTGATTGTATGATTGTGATTGTATGATTGTGATTGTATGATTGTGATTGTATGATTGTATTTGGGAGATTGTATTTTGGAGATTGTAATTGTATGATTGCGATTGTATGATTGTGATTGTATGATTGCGATTGTATGATTGCGATTGTATGATAGCGATTGTATGATTGTGATTGTATGATTATGATTGTATGATTGTCATTGTATGATTATGATTGTATGGTTGTGACTGTATGATTGTGTTGGTATGATTGCGATTGTATGATTGCGATCGTATGATTGTGATTGTATGATTATGATTGTATGATTGTGATTGTATGATTGCGATTGTATGATTGTGATTGTATGATTGTGATGGTATGATTGTGATTGTATGATTGTGATTGTATGATTGCGATTGTATGATTGTGATTGTATGATTGTGATTGTATGATTGTGATTGCATGATTGTGATTGTATGATTGTGACTGTATGATTGTGATTGTATGATTGCGATTGTATGATTGTGATTGTATGATTGTGATTGTATGATTGTGATTGCATGATTGTGATTGTATGATTGTGACTGTATGATTGTGATTGTATGATTGTGATTGTGTGATTGCGATTGTATGATTGCGATTGTATGATTGTGATTGTATGATTGTGATTGTATGATTGTGATTGTATGATTGTGATTGTATGATTGTATTTGGGAGATTGTACTTTGGAGATTGTAATTGTAGGATTGCGATTGTATGATTGTGATTGTATGATTGTGATTGTATGATTGTGATTGTATGATTGTGATTGTACGATTGCGATTGTATGATTGTGATTGTATGATTGTGATTGTATGATTGTGATTGTATGATTGTGATTGTATGATTGTGATAATATGATTGGGACTGTATGATTGTGATAGTATGATTGTGATTGTATGATTGTGATTGTATGATTATGATTGTATGATTGTGATTGTATGAATGTATTTGGGAGATTGTATTTTGGAGATTGTAATTGTAGGATTGCGATTGTATGATTGAGATTGTATGATTGTGATTGTATGGTTGTGATTGTATGATTGTGATTGTATGATTGTGATTGTATGATTGTGATTGTATGATTGTGATTGTATGATTGTGATTGTATGATTGTGATTGTATGATTGTGATTGTATGATTGCGATTGTATGATTGTGATTGTATGATTGTGATTGTATGATTGTGATTGTATGATTGTGATTGTATGATTGTGATTGTATGATTGTGATAATATGATTGTGACTGTATGATTGTGATAGTATGATTGTGATTGTATGATTGTGATTGTATGATTATGATTGTATGATTGTGATTGTATGATTGTATTTGGGAGATTGTACTTTGGAGATTGTAATTGTAGGATTGCGATTGTATGTTTGTGATTGTATGATTGTGATTGTATGATTGTGATTGTATGATTGTGATTGTATGATTGTGATTGTATGATTGCGATTGTATGATTGTAACTGTATGATTATGATTGTATGATTGTGATTGTATGATTGGGATGGTATGATTGCGATTGTATGATTGTGATTGTATGATTGCGATTGTATGATTGTGATTGTATGATTGTGATTGTATGATTGTGATTGTATGATTGTGATTGTATGATTGTATTTGGGAGATTGTATTTTGGAGATTGTAATTGTATGATTGCGATTGTATGATTGTGATTGTATGATTGTGATTGTATGATTGTGATTGTATGATTGTGATTGTATGATTGCGATTGTATGATTGCGATTGTATGATTGCGATTGTATGATTGTGATTGTATGATTGTGACTGTATGATTGTGATTGTATGATTGTGATTGCATGATTTCGAATGTATGATTGTGATTGTATGATTGTGATTGTATGATTGTGATTGTATGATTGTGATTGTATGATTGTGATTGTATGATTGTGATTGTATGATTGTGATTGTATGATTGTGATTGTATGATTGTGATTGTATGATTGTGATTGTATGATTGTGATTGTATGATTGTATTTGGGAGATTGTATTTGGGATATTGTAATTGTATGATTGCGATTGTATGATTGTGATTGTATGATTGTGATGTATGATTGTAATTGTATGATTATGATTGAATGATTGTGATTGTATGATTGAGATTGTATGATTGTTATTGTATGCTTGCGATTGTATGAATGTGATTGTATGATTGTGATTGTATGATTGTGATTGTATGATTGTGATTGTATGATTGTGATTGTATGATTGTGATTGTATGATTGTATTTGGGAGATTGTATTTGGGATATTGTAATTGTATGATTGCGATTGTATGATTGTGATTGTATGATTGTGATGTATGATTGTAATTGTATGATTATGATTGAATGATTGTGATTGTATGATTGAGATTGTATGATTGTTATTGTATGCTTGCGATTGTATGAATGTGATTGTATGATTGTGATTGTATGATTGTGATTGTATGATTGCGATAGTATGATTGTGATTATATGATTGTTATTGTATGATTGTGATAGTATGATTGTGACTGTATGATTGCGATTGTATGATTGTGATTGTATGATTGCGATTGTATGAATGCTATTGTATGATTGTGATTGTATGATTGTGATTGTATGATTGTGATTGTATGATTGTGATTGTATAATTGTGATTGTATGATTGTGATTGTCTGATTGTGGTTGTGCGATTGTGATTGTACGATTGTGATTGTACGATTGTGATTGTATGATTGTGATTGCACGATTATGATTGTATGATTGTGACTGTATGATTGTGATTGTATGATTGTGATTTTATGATTGTGATTGTATGATTGTGATTGTATGATTGTGATTGTATGATTGTGATTACATGATTGTGATTGTATGATTGTGATTGTATGATTGTGATTATATGAGTGTGATTGTGTGATTGTGGTTGTGCGATTGATATTGTACGATTGTGATTGTACGATTGTGATTGAATGATTGTGATTGTATGATTAAGATTGTATGATTGTGATTGCATGATTGTGATTGTATGATTGTGATTGCATGATTTCGAATGTATGATTGTGATTGTATGATTGTGATTGTATGATTGTGATTGTATGATTGTGATTGTATGATTGTGATTGTATGATTGTGATTGTATGATTGTGATTGTATGATTGTGATTGTATGATTGCGATGGTATGATTGAGATTGTATGATTGTGATTGTATGCTTGCGATTGTATGATTGTGATTGTATGATTGTAATTCTTTGATTGTGATTGTATGATTGTGATTGTATGATTGTGATTGTATGATTGTGATTTTATGATTGTGATTGTATGATTGTGATTGTATGATTGTGATTATATGATTGTGATTATATGATTGTTATTGTATGACTGTGATTGTATGATTGTGATTGTATGATTGTGATAGTATGATTGTGAAAGTATGATTGTGATTGTATGATTGTAATTGTATGATTGCGATTGTATGATTGTGATTGTATGATTGTGATGTATGATTGTAATTGTATGATTATGATTGTATGATTGTGATTGTATGATTGAGATTGTATGATTGTTATTGTATGCTTGCGATTGTATGAATGTGATTGTATGATTGTGATTGTATGATTGTGATTGTATGATTGTGATTGTATGATTGTGATTGCATGATTGTGATCGTATGATTGTGATTGCATGATTTTGAATGTATGATTGTGATTGTATGATTGTGATTGTATGATTGCGATCGTATGATTGTGATTGTATGATTATGATTGTATGATTGTGATTGTATGATTGCGATTGTATGATTGTGATTGTATGATTATGATTGTATTTTTGTGATTGTATGATTGTGATTGTATGATTGTGATTGTATGATTGTGATTGTATGATTGTGATTGTATGATTGTGATTGTATGATTGTGATTGTATGATTGTGATTGTCTGATTGTGGTTGTGCGATTGTGATTGTACGATTGTGATTGTACGATTGTGATTGTATGATTGTGATTGCACGATTATGATTGTATGATTGTGATTGCATGATTGTGATTGTATGATTGTGATTGCATGATTTTGAATGTATGATTGTGATTGTATGATTGTGATTGTATGATTGTGATTGTATGATTGTGATTGTATGATTGTGATAGTATGATTGTGATTGTATGGTTGCGATTGTATGATTGTGATTGTATGATTGCGATTGTGTGAATGCTATTGTATGATTGTGATTGTATGATTGTGATTGTATGATTGTGATTGTATGATTGTGATTGTATGATTGTGATTGTATGATTGTGATTGTCTGATTGTGGTTGTGCGATTGTGATTGTACGATTGTGATTGTACGATTGTGATTGTACGATTGTGATTGCATGATTATGATTGTATGATTGTGATTGCATGATTGTGATTGTATGATTGTGATTGCATGATTTTGAATGTATGATTGTGATTGTATGATTGTGGTTGTATGATTGTGATTGTATGATTGTGATTGTATGATTGTGATAGTATGATTGTGATTGTATGATTGCGATTGTATGATTGCGATTGTATGATTGCGATTGTATGAATGCTATTGTATGATTGTGATTGTATGATTGTGATTGTATGATTGTGATTGTATGATTGTGATTGTATGATTGTGATTGCATGATTGTGATTGTATGATTGTGATTGTATGATTGTATTTGGGAGATTGTATTTGGGATATTGTAATTGTATGATTGCGATTGTATGATTGTGATTGTATGATTGTGATGTATGATTGTAATTGTATGATTATGATTGTATGATTGTGATTGTACGATTGAGATTGTATGATTGTTATTGTATGCTTGCGATTGTATGAATGTGATTGTATGATTGTGATCGTATGATTGTGATTGTACGATTATGATTGTATGATTGTGATTGTATGATTGCGATTGTATGATTGTGATTGTATGATTAATTTTGTATTTTTGTGATTGTATGATTGTGATTGTATGATTGAGATTGTATGATTGTGATTGTATGCTTGCGATTGTATGATTGTGATTGTATGATTGTAATTCTTTGATTGTGATTGTATGATTGTGATTGTATGATTGTGACTGTATGATTGTGATTGTATGATTGTGATTTTATGATTGTGATTGTATGATTGTGATTGTATGATTGCGATTGTATGATTGTGATTGTATGATTGTGATTGTATGATTGTGAATGTACGATTGTGATTGTACGATTGCGATAGTATGATTGTGATTATATGATTGTTATTGTATGACTGTGATTGTATGATTGTGATTGTATGATTGTGATAGTATGATTGTGAAAGTATGATTGTGATTGTATGATTATGATTGTATGATTGTGATTGTATGATTGCGATTGTATGATTGTGATTGTATGATTATGATTGTATTTTTGTGATTGTATGATTGTGATTGTATGATTGTGATTGTATGATTGTGATTGTATGATTGTGATTGTATGATTGTGATTGTATGATTGTGATTGTATGATTGTGATTGTCTGATTGTGGTTGTGCGATTGTGATTGTACGATTGTGATTGTATGATTGTGATTGTATGATTGTGATTGCATGATTATGATTGTATGATTGTGATTGCATGATTGTGATTGTATGATTGCGATTGCATGATTTTGAATGTATGATTGTGATTGTATGATTGTGATTGTATGATTGTGATTGTATGATTGTGATTGTATGATTGTGATAGTATGATTGTGATTGTATGATTGCGATTGTATGATTGTGATTGTATGATTGCGATTGTATGAATGCTATTGTATGATTGTGATTGTATGATTGTGATTGTATGATTGTGATTGTATGATTGTGATTGTATGATTGTATTTGGGAGATTGTATTTGGGATATTGTAATTGTATGATTGCGATTGTATGGTTGTGATTGCATGATTGTGATGTATGATTGTAATTGTATGATTATGATTGTATAATTGTGATTGTATGATTGAGATTGTATGATTGTTATTGTGTGCTTGCGATTGTATGAATGTGATTGTATGATTGTGATTGTATGATTGTGATTGTATGATTGTGATTGTATGATTGTGATTGTATGATTGTGATTGTATGATTGTGATTGTATGATTGTGATTGTATGATTGTGATTGTATGATTGTGATTGTATGATTGTGATTGTATGATTGAGATTGTATGATTGTGATTGTATGATTGTGATTGTATGATTGTGAATGTACGATTGTGATTGTACGATTGTGATTGTACGATTGTGATTGTATGATTGTGATTGTATGATTGTGATTGTATGATTGTGATTGTATGATTGTATTTAGGAGATTGTATTTGGGATATTGTAATTGTATGATTGCGATTGTATGATTGTGATTACATGATTGTGATTGTATGATTGTGATTGTATGATTGTGATTATATGAGTGTGATTGTGTGATTGTGGTTGTGCGATTGATATTGTACGATTGTGATTGTACGATTGTGATTGAATGATTGTGATTGTATGATTAAGATTGTATGATTGTGATTGCATGATTGTGATTGTATGATTGTGATTGCATGATTTCGAATGTATGATTGTGATTGTATGATTGTATTTGGGAGATTGTATTTGGGATATTGTAATTGTATGATTGCGATTGTATGGTTGTGATTGCATGATTGTGATGTATGATTGTAATTGTATGATTATGATTGTATGATTGTGATTGTATGATTGAGATTGTATGATTGTTATTGTGTGCTTGCGATTGTATGAATGTGATTGTATGATTGTGATTGAATGATTGTGATTGAATGATTGTGATTGTATGATTGTGATTGTATGATTGTGATTGTATGATTGTGATTGTATGATTGTGATTGTATGATTGTGATTGTATGATTGTGATTGTATGATTGTGATTGTATGATTGTGATTGTATGATTGAGATTGTATGATTGTGATTGTATGATTGTGATTGTATGATTGTGAATGTACGATTGTGATTGTACGATTGTGATTGTATGATTGTGATTGTATGATTGTGATTGTATGATTGTGATTGTATGATTGTGATTGTATGATTGTGATTGTATGATTGTGATTGTATGATTGTATTTAGGAGATTGTATTTGGGATATTGTAATTGTATGATTGCGATTGTATGATTGTGATTACATGATTGTGATTGTATGATTGTGATTGTATGATTGTGATTATATGAGTGTGATTGTGTGATTGTGGTTGTGCGATTGATATTGTACGATTGTGATTGTACGATTGTGATTGAATGATTGTGATTGTATGATTAAGATTGTATGATTGTGATTGCATGATTGTGATTGTATGATTGTGATTGCATGATTTCGAATGTATGATTGTGATTGTATGATTGTGATTGTATGATTGTGATTGTATGATTGTGATTGTATGATTGTGATTGTATGATTGTGATTGTATGATTGTGATTGTATGATTGTGATTGTATGATTGTGATTGTATGATTGTGATTGTATGATTGTGATTGTATGATTGTGATTGTATGATTGTGATTGTATGATTGTGATTGTATGATTGTGATTGTATGATTGTGATTGTATGATTGTGATTGTATGATTGTGATTGTATGATTGAGATTGTATGATTGTGATTGTATGCTTGCGATTGTATGATTGTGATTGTATGATTGTAATTCTTTGATTGTGATTGTATGATTGTGATTGTATGATTGTGATTGTATGATTGTGATTGTATGATTGTGATTGTATGATTGTGATTTTATGATTGTGATTGTATGATTGTGATTGTATGATTGTGATAGTATGATTGTGATTATATGATTGTTATTGTATGACTGTGATTGTATGATTGTGATTGTATGATTGTGATAGTATGATTGTGAAAGTATGATTGTGATTGTATGATTGTGATTGTATGATTGTGATTGTATGATTGTGATTGTATGATTGTGATTGTATGATAGTGATTGTATGATTGTGATTGTCTGATTGTGGTTGTGCGATTGTGATTGTACGATTGTGATTGTACGATTGTGATAGTATGATTGTGGTTGTATGATTGTGATTGTATGATTGTGTTTGTATGATTGTGATTGTTTGATTGTATTTGGGAGATTGTATTTGGGAGATTGTAATTGTATGATTGCGATTGTATGATTGTGATTGTATGATTGCGATGGTATGATTGTGATTGTATGATTGCGATTGTATGATTGTGATTGTATGATTGCGATTGTATGATTGTGATTGTATGATTGTGATGTATGATTGTAATTGTATGATTATGATTGTATGATTGTGATTGTATGATTGTGATTGTATGATTGCGATCGTATGATTGTGATTGTATGATTATGATTGTATGATTGTAATTGTATGATTGCGATTGTATGATTGTGATTGTATGATTATGATTGTATTTTTGTGATTGTATGATTGTGATTGTATGATCCTGATTGTATGATTGTGATTGTATGATTGTGATTGTCTGATTGTGGTTGTGCGATTGCGATTGTACGATTGTGATTGTACGATTGTGATTGTATGATTGTGATTGCATGATTATGATTGTATGATTGTGATTGCATGATTGTGATTGTATGATTGTGATTGCATGATTTTGAATGTATGATTGTGATTGTATGATTGTGATTGTATGATTGTGATTGTATGATTGTGATTGTATGATTGTGATTGTATGATTGTGATTGTATGATTGTGATTGTATGATTGTGATTGTATGATTGTGATAGTATGATTGTGATTGTATGATTGCGATTGTATGATTGTGATTGTATGATTGCGATTGTATGAATGCTATTGTATGATTGTGATTGTATGATTGTGATTGTATGATTGTGATTGTATGATTGTATTTGGGAGATTGTATTTGGGATATTGTAATTGTATGATTGCGATTGAATGATTGTGATTGTATGATTGTGATGTATGATTGTAATTGTATGATTATGATTGTATGATTGTGATTGTATGATTGAGATTGTATGATTGTTATTGTATGCTTGCGATTGTATGAATGTGATTGTATGATTGTGATTGTATGATTGTGATTGTATGATTGTGATTGTATGATTGTGATTGTATGATTGTGACTGTATGATTGTGATTGTATGATTGTGATTGTATGATTGTGATTGTATGATTGTGATTGTATAATTGTGATGTATGATTGTAATTGTATGATTATGATTGTATGATTGTGATTGTATGATTGTGATTGTATTATTGCGATCGTATGATTGTGATTGTATGATTATGATTGTATGATTGTGATTGTATGATTGCGATTGTATGATTGTGATTGTATGATTATGATTGTATTTTTGTGATTGTATGATTGTGATTGTATGATTGTGATTGTATGATTGTGATTATATGATTGTGATTGTATGATTGTGATTGTATGATTGTGATTGTCTGATTCTGGTTGTGCGATTGTGATTGTACGATTGTGATTGTACGATTGTGATTGTATGATTGTGATTGCATGATTATGATTGTATGATTGTGATTGCATGATTGTGATTGTATGATTGTGATTGCATGATTTTGAATGTATGATTGTGATTGTATGATTGTGATTGTATGATTGTGATTGTATGATTGTGATTGTATGATTGTGATTGTATGATTGTGATTGTATGATTGTGATAGTATGATTGTGATTGTATGATTGCGATTGTATGATTGTCATTGTATGATTGCGATTGTATGAATGCTATTGTATGATTGTGATTGTATGATTGTGATTGTATGATTGTGATTGTATGATTGTGATTGTATGATTGTATTTGGGAAATTGTATTTGGGATATTGTAATTGTGTGATTGCGATTGTATGATTGTGATTGTATGATTGTGATTGTATGATTGTGATTTTATGATTGTGATTGTATGATTGTGATTGTATGATTGTGATTGTATGATTGTGATAGTATGATTGTGATTATATGATTGTTATTGTATGACTGTGATTGTATGATTGTGATTGTATGATTGTGATAGTATGATTGTGAAAGTATGATTGTGATTGTATGATTGTGATTGTATGATTGTGATTGTATGATTGTGATTGTATGATTGTGATTGTATGATAGTGATTGTATGATTGTGATTGTCTGATTGTGGTTGTGCGATTGTGATTGTACGATTGTGATTGTACGATTGTGATAGTATGATTGTGATTGTATGATTGTGATTGTATGATTGTGTTTGTATGATTGTGATTGTTTGATTGTATTTGGGAGATTGTATTTGGGAGATTGTAATTGTATGATTGCGATTGTATGATTGTGATTGTATGATTGCGATTGTATGATTGTGATTGTATGATTGCGATTGTATGATTGTGATTGTATGATTGTGATTGTATGATTGTGATTGTATGATTGTGATAGTATGATTGTGATTATATGATTGTTATTGTATGACTGTGATTGTATGAATGCTATTGTATGATTGTGATTGTATGATTGTGATTGTATGATTGTGATTGTATGATTGTGATTGTATGATTGTGATTGTATGATTGTGATTATATGATTGTGATTTTATGATTGTGATTGTATGATTGTGATTGTATGATTGTGATAGTATGATTGTGATTATATGATTGTTATTGTATGACTGTGATTGTATGATTGTGATTGTATGATTGAGATTGTATGATTGTGATTGTATGATTGTGATTGTATGATTGTGAATGTACGATTGTGATTGTACGATTGTGATTGTATGATTGTGATTGTATGATTGTGATTGTATGATTGTGATTGTATGATTGTGATTGTATGATTGTGATTGTATGATTGTATTTAGGAGATTGTATTTGGGATATTGTAATTGTATGATTGCGATTGTATGATTGTGATTACATGATTGTGATTGTATGATTGTGATTGTATGATTGTGATTATATGAGTGTGATTGTGTGATTGTGGTTGTGCGATTGATATTGTACGATTGTGATTGTACGATTGTGATTGAATGATTGTGATTGTATGATTAAGATTGTATGATTGTGATTGCATGATTGTGATTGTATGATTGTGATTGCATGATTTCGAATGTATGATTGTGATTGTATGATTGTGATTGTATGATTGTGATTGTATGATTGTGATTGTATGATTGTGATTGTATGATTGTGATTGTATGATTGTGATTGTATGATTGTGATTGTATGATTGTGATTGTATGATTGTGATTGTATGATTGTGATTGTATGATTGTGATTGTATGATTGTGATTGTATGATTGTGATTGTATGATTGAGATTGTATGATTGTGATTGTATGCTTGCGATTGTATGATTGTGATTGTATGATTGTAATTCTTTGATTGTGATTGTATGATTGTGATTGTATGATTGTGATTGTATGATTGTGATTGTATGATTGTGATTTTATGATTGTGATTGTATGATTGTGATTGTATGATTGCGATAGTATGATTGTGATTATATGATTGTTATTGTATGATTGTGATAGTATGATTGTGACTGTATGATTGCGATTGTATGATTGTGATTGTATGATTGCGATTGTATGAATGCTATTGTATGATTGTGATTGTATGATTGTGATTATATGATTGTGATTGTATGATTGTGATTGTATAATTGTGATTGTATGATTGTGATTGTATGATTGTATTTGGGAGATTGTATTTGGGATATTGTAATTGTATGATTGCGATTGAATGATTGTGATTGTATGATTGTGATGTATGATTGTAATTGTATGATTATGATTGTATGATTGTGATTGTATGATTGAGATTGTATGATTGTTATTGTATGCTTGCGATTGTATGAATGTGATTGTATGATTGTGATTGTATGATTGTGATTGTATGATTGTGATTGTATGATTGTGATTGTATGATTGTGATTGTATGATTGTGATTGTATGATTGTGATTGTATGATTGTGATTGTATGATTGTGATTGTATGATTGTGATTGTATGATTGTGAATGTACGATTGTGATTGTACGATTGTGATTGTATGATTGTGATTGTATGATTGTGATTGTATGATTGTGATTGTATGATTGTGATTGTATGATTGTGATTGTATGATTGTGATTGTATGATTGTATTTGGGAGATTGTATTTGGGATATTGTAATTGTATGATTGCGATTGTATGATTGTGATTACATGATTGTGATTGTATGATTGTGATTGTATGATTGTGATTATATGAGTGTGATTGTGTGATTGTGGTTGTGCGATTGATATTGTACGATTGTGATTGTACGATTGTGATTGAATGATTGTGATTGTATGATTAAGATTGTATGATTGTGATTGCATGATTGTGATTGTATGATTGTGATTGCATGATTTCGAATGTATGATTGTGATTGTATGATTGTGATTGTATGATTGTGATTGTATGATTGTGATTGTATGATTGTGATTGTATGATTGTGATTGTATGATTGTGATTGTATGATTGTGATTGTATGATTGCGATGGTATGATTGAGATTGTATGATTGTGATTGTATGCTTGCGATTGTATGATTGTGATTGTATGATTGTAATTCTTTGATTGTGATTGTATGATTGTGATTGTATGATTGTGATTGTATGATTGTGATTGTATGATTGTGATTTTATGATTGTGATTGTATGATTGTGATTGTATGATTGTGATTATATGATTGTGATTATATGATTGTTATTGTATGACTGTGATTGTATGATTGTGATTGTATGATTGTGATAGTATGATTGTGAAAGTATGATTGTGATTGTATGATTGTAATTGTATGATTGCGATTGTATGATTGTGATTGTATGATTGTGATGTATGATTGTAATTGTATGATTATGATTGTATGATTGTGATTGTATGATTGAGATTGTATGATTGTTATTGTATGCTTGCGATTGTATGAATGTGATTGTATGATTGTGATTGTATGATTGTGATTGTATGATTGTGATTGTATGATTGTGATTGCATGATTGTGATCGTATGATTGTGATTGCATGATTTTGAATGTATGATTGTGATTGTATGATTGTGATTGTATGATTGCGATCGTATGATTGTGATTGTATGATTATGATTGTATGATTGTGATTGTATGATTGCGATTGTATGATTGTGATTGTATGATTATGATTGTATTTTTGTGATTGTATGATTGTGATTGTATGATTGTGATTGTATGATTGTGATTGTATGATTGTGATTGTATGATTGTGATTGTATGATTGTGATTGTATGATTGTGATTGTCTGATTGTGGTTGTGCGATTGTGATTGTACGATTGTGATTGTACGATTGCGATTGTATGATTGTGATTGCACGATTATGATTGTATGATTGTGATTGCATGATTGTGATTGTATGATTGTGATTGCATGATTTTGAATGTATGATTGTGATTGTATGATTGTGATTGTATGATTGTGATTGTATGATTGTGATTGTATGATTGTGATTGTATGATTGTGATAGTATGATTGTGATTGTATGGTTGCGATTGTATGATTGTGATTGTATGATTGCGATTGTGTGAATGCTATTGTATGATTGTGATTGTATGATTGTGATTGTATGATTGTGATTGTATGATTGTGATTGTCTGATTGTGGTTGTGCGATTGTGATTGTACGATTGTGATTGTACGATTGTGATTGTACGATTGTGATTGCATGATTATGATTGTATGATTGTGATTGCATGATTGTGATTGTATGATTGTGATTGCATGATTTTGAATGTATGATTGTGATTGTATGATTGTGGTTGTATGATTGTGATTGTATGATTGTGATTGTATGATTGTGATAGTATGATTGTGATTGTATGATTGCGATTGTATGATTGCGATTGTATGATTGCGATTGTATGAATGCTATTGTATGATTGTGATTGTATGATTGTGATTGTATGATTGTGATTGTATGATTGTGATTGTATGATTGTGATTGCATGATTGTGATTGTATGATTGTGATTGTATGATTGTATTTGGGAGATTGTATTTGGGATATTGTAATTGTATGATTGCGATTGTATGATTGTGATTGTATGATTGTGATGTATGATTGTAATTGTATGATTATGATTGTATGATTGTGATTGTACGATTGAGATTGTATGATTGTTATTGTATGCTTGCGATTGTATGAATGTGATTGTATGATTGTGATCGTATGATTGTGATTGTACGATTATGATTGTATGATTGTGATTGTATGATTGCGATTGTATGATTGTGATTGTATGATTAATTTTGTATTTTTGTGATTGTATGATTGTGATTGTATGATTGAGATTGTATGATTGTGATTGTATGCTTGCGATTGTATGATTGTGATTGTATGATTGTAATTCTTTGATTGTGATTGTATGATTGTGATTGTATGATTGTGACTGTATGATTGTGATTGTATGATTGTGATTTTATGATTGTGATTGTATGATTGTGATTGTATGATTGCGATTGTATGATTGTGATTGTATGATTGTGATTGTATGATTGTGAATGTACGATTGTGATTGTACGATTGCAATAGTATGATTGTGATTATATGATTGTTATTGTATGACTGTGATTGTATGATTGTGATTGTATGATTGTGATAGTATGATTGTGAAAGTATGATTGTGATTGTATGATTATGATTGTATGATTGTGATTGTATGATTGCGATTGTATGATTGTGATTGTATGATTATGATTGTATTTTTGTGATTGTATGATTGTGATTGTATGATTGTGATTGTATGATTGTGATTGTATGATTGTGATTGTATGATTGTGATTGTATGATTGTGATTGTATGATTGTGATTGTATGATTGTGATTGTCTGATTGTGGTTGTGCGATTGTGATTGTACGATTGTGATTGTATGATTGTGATTGTATGATTGTGATTGCATGATTATGATTGTATGATTGTGATTGCATGATTGTGATTGTATGATTGCGATTGCATGATTTTGAATGTATGATTGTGATTGTATGATTGTGATTGTATGATTGTGATTGTATGATTGTGATTGTATGATTGTGATAGTATGATTGTGATTGTATGATTGCGATTGTATGATTGTGATTGTATGATTGCGATTGTATGAATGCTATTGTATGATTGTGATTGTATGATTGTGATTGTATGATTGTGATTGTATGATTGTGATTGTATGATTGTATTTGGGAGATTGTATTTGGGATATTGTAATTGTATGATTGCGATTGTATGGTTGTGATTGCATGATTGTGATGTATGATTGTAATTGTATGATTATGATTGTATGATTGTGATTGTATGATTGAGATTGTATGATTGTTATTGTGTGCTTGCGATTGTATGAATGTGATTGTATGATTGTGATTGTATGATTGTGATTGTATGATTGTGATTGTATGATTGTGATTGTATGATTGTGATTGTATGATTGTGATTGTATGATTGTGATTGTATGATTGTGATTGTATGATTGTGATTGTATGATTGTGATTGTATGATTGTGATTGTATGATTGAGATTGTATGATTGTGATTGTATGATTGTGATTGTATGATTGTGAATGTACGATTGTGATTGTACGATTGTGATTGTATGATTGTGATTGTATGATTGTGATTGTATGATTGTGATTGTATGATTGTGATTGTATGATTGTATTTAGGAGATTGTATTTGGGATATTGTAATTGTATGATTGCGATTGTATGATTGTGATTACATGATTGTGATTGTATGATTGTGATTGTATGATTGTGATTATATGAGTGTGATTGTGTGATTGTGGTTGTGCGATTGATATTGTACGATTGTGATTGTACGATTGTGATTGAATGATTGTGATTGTATGATTAAGATTGTATGATTGTGATTGCATGATTGTGATTGTATGATTGTGATTGCATGATTTCGAATGTATGATTGTGATTGTATGATTGTATTTGGGAGATTGTATTTGGGATATTGTAATTGTATGATTGCGATTGTATGGTTGTGATTGCATGATTGTGATGTATGATTGTAATTGTATGATTATGATTGTATGATTGTGATTGTATGATTGAGATTGTATGATTGTTATTGTGTGCTTGCGATTGTATGAATGTGATTGTATGATTGTGATTGAATGATTGTGATTGTATGATTGTGATTGTATGATTGTGATTGTATGATTGTGATTGTATGATTGTGATTGTATGATTGTGATTGTATGATTGTGATTGTATGATTGTGATTGTATGATTGTGATTGTATGATTGAGATTGTATGATTGTGATTGTATGATTGTGATTGTATGATTGTGAATGTACGATTGTGATTGTACGATTGTGATTGTATGATTGTGATTGTATGATTGTGATTGTATGATTGTGATTGTATGATTGTGATTGTATGATTGTGATTGTATGATTGTATTTAGGAGATTGTATTTGGGATATTGTAATTGTATGATTGCGATTGTATGATTGTGATTACATGATTGTGATTGTATGATTGTGATTGTATGATTGTGATTATATGAGTGTGATTGTGTGATTGTGGTTGTGCGATTGATATTGTACGATTGTGATTGTACGATTGTGATTGAATGATTGTGATTGTATGATTAAGATTGTATGATTGTGATTGCATGATTGTGATTGTATGATTGTGATTGCATGATTTCGAATGTATGATTGTGATTGTATGATTGTGATTGTATGATTGTGATTGTATGATTGTGATTGTATGATTGTGATTGTATGATTGTGATTGTATGATTGTGATTGTATGATTGTGATTGTATGATTGTGATTGTATGATTGTGATTGTATGATTGTGATTGTATGATTGTGATTGTATGATTGTGATTGTATGATTGTGATTGTATGATTGTGATTGTATGATTGTGATTGTATGATTGTGATTGTATGATTGAGATTGTATGATTGTGATTGTATGCTTGCGATTGTATGATTGTGATTGTATGATTGTAATTCTTTGATTGTGATTGTATGATTGTGATTGTATGATTGTGATTGTATGATTGTGATTGTATGATTGTGATTGTATGATTGTGATTTTATGATTGTGATTGTATGATTGTGATTGTATGATTGTGATAGTATGATTGTGATTATATGATTGTTATTGTATGACTGTGATTGTATGATTGTGATTGTATGATTGTGATAGTATGATTGTGAAAGTATGATTGTGATTGTATGATTGTGATTGTATGATTGTGATTGTATGATTGTGATTGTATGATTGTGATTGTATGATAGTGATTGTATGATTGTGATTGTCTGATTGTGGTTGTGCGATTGTGATTGTACGATTGTGATTGTACGATTGTGATAGTATGATTGTGGTTGTATGATTGTGATTGTATGATTGTGTTTGTATGATTGTGATTGTTTGATTGTATTTGGGAGATTGTATTTGGGAGATTGTAATTGTATGATTGCGATTGTATGATTGTGATTGTATGATTGCGATTGTATGATTGTGATTGTATGATTGCGATTGTATGATTGTGATTGTATGATTGCGATTGTATGATTGTGATTGTATGATTGTGATGTATGATTGTAATTGTATGATTATGATTGTATGATTGTGATTGTATGATTGTGATTGTATGATTGCGATCGTATGATTGTGATTGTATGATTATGATTGTATGATTGTAATTGTATGATTGCGATTGTATGATTGTGATTGTATGATTATGATTGTATTTTTGTGATTGTATGATTGTGATTGTATGATCCTGATTGTATGATTGTGATTGTATGATTGTGATTGTCTGATTGTGGTTGTGCGATTGCGATTGTACGATTGTGATTGTACGATTTTGATTGTATGATTGTGATTGCATGATTATGATTGTATGATTGTGATTGCATGATTGTGATTGTATGATTGTGATTGCATGATTTTGAATGTATGATTGTGATTGTATGATTGTGATTGTATGATTGTGATTGTATGATTGTGATTGTATGATTGTGATTGTATGATTGTGATTGTATGATTGTGATTGTATGATTGTGATTGTATGATTGTGATAGTATGATTGTGATTGTATGATTGCGATTGTATGATTGTGATTGTATGATTGCGATTGTATGAATGCTATTGTATGATTGTGATTGTATGATTGTGATTGTATGATTGTGATTGTATGATTGTATTTGGGAGATTGTATTTGGGATATTGTAATTGTATGATTGCGATTGTATGATTGTGATTGTATGATTGTGATGTATGATTGTAATTGTATGATTATGATTGTATGATTGTGATTGTGTGATTGAGATTGTATGATTGTTATTGTATGCTTGCGATTGTATGAATGTGATTGTATGATTGTGATTGTATGATTGTGATTGTATGATTGTGATTGTATGATTGTGATTGTATGATTGTGACTGTATGATTGTGATTGTATGATTGTGATTGTATGATTGTGATTGTATGATTGTGATTGTATAATTGTGATGTATGATTGTAATTGTATGATTATGATTGTATGATTGTGATTGTATGATTGTGATTGTATTATTGCGATCGTATGATTGTGATTGTATGATTATGATTGTATGATTGTGATTGTATGATTGCGATTGTATGATTGTGATTGTATGATTATGATTGTATTTTTGTGATTGTATGATTGTGATTGTATGATTGTGATTGTATGATTGTGATTATATGATTGTGATTGTATGATTGTGATTGTATGATTGTGATTGTCTGATTCTGGTTGTGCGATTGTGTTTGTACGATTGTGATTGTACGATTGTGATTGTATGATTGTGATTGCATGATTATGATTGTATGATTGTGATTGCATGATTGTGATTGTATGATTGTGATTGCATGATTTTGAATGTATGATTGTGATTGTATGATTGTGATTGTATGATTGTGATTGTGTGATTGTGATTGTATGATTGTGATTGTATGATTGTGATTGTATGATTGTGATAGTATGATTGTGATTGTATGATTGCGATTGTATGATTGTGATTGTATGATTGCGATTGTATGAATGCTATTGTATGATTGTGATTGTATGATTGTGATTGTATGATTGTGATTGTATGATTGTGATTGTATGATTGTATTTGGGAAATTGTATTTGGGATATTGTAATTGTGTGATTGCGATTGTATGATTGTGATTGTATGATTGTGATTGTATGATTGTGATTGTATGATTGTGATTTTATGATTGTGATTGTATGATTGTGATTGTATGATTGTGATTGTATGATTGTGATAGTATGATTGTGATTATATGATTGTTATTGTATGACTGTGATTGTATGATTGTGATTGTATGATTGTGATAGTATGATTGTGAAAGTATGATTGTGATTGTATGATTGTGATTGTATGATTGTGATTGTATGATTGTGATTGTATGATTGTGATTGTATGATAGTGATTGTATGATTGTGATTGTCTGATTGTGGTTGTGCGATTGTGATTGTACGATTGTGATTGTACGATTGTGATAGTATGATTGTGATTGTATGATTGTGATTGTATGATTGTGTTTGTATGATTGTGATTGTTTGATTGTATTTGGGAGATTGTATTTGGGAGATTGTAATTGTATGATTGCGATTGTATGATTGTGATTGTATGATTGCGATTGTATGATTGTGATTGTATGATTGCGATTGTATGATTGTGATTGTATGATTGTGATTGTATGATTGTGATTGTATGATTGTGATAGTATGATTGTGATTATATGATTGTTATTGTATGACTGTGATTGTATGAATGCTATTGTATGATTGTGATTGTATGATTGTGATTGTATGATTGTGATTGTATGATTGTGATTGTATGATTGTGATTGTATGATTGTGATTTTATGATTGTGATTGTATGATTGTGATTGTATGATTGTGATAGTATGATTGTGATTATATGATTGTTATTGTATGACTGTGATTGTATGATTGTGATTGTATGATTGAGATTGTATGATTGTGATTGTATGATTGTGATTGTATGATTGTGAATGTACGATTGTGATTGTACGATTGTGATTGTATGATTGTGATTGTATGATTGTGATTGTATGATTGTGATTGTATGATTGTGATTGTATGATTGTGATTGTATGATTGTATTTAGGAGATTGTATTTGGGATATTGTAATTGTATGATTGCGATTGTATGATTGTGATTACATGATTGTGATTGTATGATTGTGATTGTATGATTGTGATTATATGAGTGTGATTGTGTGATTGTGGTTGTGCGATTGATATTGTACGATTGTGATTGTACGATTGTGATTGAATGATTGTGATTGTATGATTAAGATTGTATGATTGTGATTGCATGATTGTGATTGTATGATTGTGATTGCATGATTTCGAATGTATGATTGTGATTGTATGATTGTGATTGTATGATTGTGATTGTATGATTGTGATTGTATGATTGTGATTGTATGATTGTGATTGTATGATTGTGATTGTATGATTGTGATTGTATGATTGTGATTGTATGATTGTGATTGTATGATTGTGATTGTATGATTGTGATTGTATGATTGTGATTGTATGATTGTGATTGTATGATTGTGATTGTATGATTGTGATTGTATGATTGAGATTGTATGATTGTGATTGTATGCTTGCGATTGTATGATTGTGATTGTATGATTGTAATTCTTTGATTGTGATTGTATGATTGTGATTGTATGATTGTGATTGTATGATTGTGATTGTATGATTGTGATTTTATGATTGTGATTGTATGATTGTGATTGTATGATTGTGATAGTATGATTGTGATTATATGATTGTTATTGTATGACTGTGATTGTATGATTGTGATTGTATGATTGTGATAGTATGATTGTGAAAGTATGATTGTGATTGTATGATTGTGATTGTATGATTGTGATTGTATGATTGTGATTGTATGATTGTGATTGTATGATAGTGATTGTATGATTGTGATTGTCTGATTGTGGTTGTGCGATTGTGATTGTACGATTGTGATTGTACGATTGTGATAGTATGATTGTGGTTGTATGATTGTGATTGTATGATTGTGTTTGTATGATTGTGATTGTTTGATTGTATTTGGGAGATTGTATTTGGGAGATTGTAATTGTATGATTGCGATTGTATGATTGTGATTGTATGATTGCGATTGTATGATTGTGATTGTATGATTGCGATTGTATGATTGTGATTGTATGATTGCGATTGTATGATTGTGATTGTATGATTGTGATGTATGATTGTAATTGTATGATTATGATTGTATGATTGTGATTGTATGATTGTGATTGTATGATTGCGATCGTATGATTGTGATTGTATGATTATGATTGTATGATTGTAATTGTATGATTGCGATTGTATGATTGTGATTGTATGATTATGATTGTATTTTTGTGATTGTATGATTGTGATTGTATGATCCTGATTGTATGATTGTGATTGTATGATTGTGATTGTCTGATTGTGGTTGTGCGATTGCGATTGTACGATTGTGATTGTACGATTGTGATTGTATGATTGTGATTGCATGATTATGATTGTATGATTGTGATTGCATGATTGTGATTGTATGATTGTGATTGCATGATTTTGAATGTATGATTGTGATTGTATGATTGTGATTGTATGATTGTGATTGTATGATTGTGATTGTATGATTGTGATTGTATGATTGTGATTGTATGATTGTGATTGTATGATTGTGATTGTATGATTGTGATTGTATGATTGTGATAGTATGATTGTGATTGTATGATTGCGATTGTATGATTGTGATTGTATGATTGCGATTGTATGAATGCTATTGTATGATTGTGATTGTATGATTGTGATTGTATGATTGTGATTGTATGATTGTATTTGGGAGATTGTATTTGGGATATTGTAATTGTATGATTGCGATTGTATGATTGTGATTGTATGATTGTGATGTATGATTGTAATTGTATGATTATGATTGTATGATTGTGATTGTATGATTGAGATTGTATGATTGTTATTGTATGCTTGCGATTGTATGAATGTGATTGTATGATTGTGATTGTATGATTGTGATTGTATGATTGTGATTGTATGATTGTGATTGTATGATTGTGACTGTATGATTGCGATTGTATGATTGTGATTGTATGATTGTGATTGTATGATTGTGATTGTATAATTGTGATGTATGATTGTAATTGTATGATTATGATTGTATGATTGTGATTGTATGATTGTGATTGTATTATTGCGATCGTATGATTGTGATTGTATGATTATGATTGTATGATTGTGATTGTATGATTGCGATTGTATGATTGTGATTGTATGATTATGATTGTATTTTTGTGATTGTATGATTGTGATTGTATGATTGTGATTGTATGATTGTGATTATATGATTGTGATTGTATGATTGTGATTGTATGATTGTGATTGTCTGATTGTGATTGTCTGATTGTGGTTGTGCGATTGTGATTGTACGATTGTGATTGTACGATTGTGATTGTATGATTGTGATTGCATGATTATGATTGTATGATTGTGATTGCATGATTGTGATTGTATGATTGTGATTGCATGATTTTGAATGTATGATTGTGATTGTATGATTGTGATTGTATGATTGTGATTGTATGATTGTGATTGTATGATTGTGATTGTATGATTGTGATTGTATGATTGTGATAGTATGATTGTGATTGTATGATTGCGATTGTATGATTGTGATTGTATGATTGCGATTGTATGAATGCTATTGTATGATTGTGATTGTATGATTGTGATTGTATGATTGTGATTGTATGATTGTGATTGTATGATTGTATTTGGGAAATTGTATTTGGGATATTGTAATTGTATGATTGCGATTGTATGATTGTGATTGTATGATTGTGATTGTATGATTGTGATTTTATGATTGTGATTGTATGATTGTGATTGTATGATTGTGATTGTATGATTGTGATAGTATGATTGTGATTATATGATTGTTATTGTATGACTGTGATTGTATGATTGTGATTGTATGATTGTGATAGTATGATTGTGAAAGTATGATTGTGATTGTATGATTGTGATTGTATGATTGTGATTGTATGATTGTGATTGTATGATTGTGATTGTATGATAGTGATTGTATGATTGTGATTGTCTGATTGTGGTTGTGCGATTGTGATTGTACGATTGTGATTGTACGATTGTGATAGTATGATTGTGATTGTATGATTGTGATTGTATGATTGTGTTTGTATGATTGTGATTGTTTGATTGTATTTGGGAGATTGTATTTGGGAGATTGTAATTGTATGATTGCGATTGTATGATTGTGATTGTATGATTGCGATTGTATGATTGTGATTGTATGATTGCGATTGTATGATTGTGATTGTATGATTGTGATTGTATGATTGTGATTGTATGATTGTGATAGTATGATTGTGATTATATGATTGTTATTGTATGACTGTGATTGTATGAATGCTATTGTATGATTGTGATTGTATGATTGTGATTGTATGATTGTGATTGTATGATTGTGATTGTATGATTGTGATTGTATGATTGTGATTTTATGATTGTGATTGTATGATTGTGATTGTATGATTGTGATAGTATGATTGTGATTATATGATTGTTATTGTATGACTGTGATTGTATGATTGTGATTGTATGATTGTGATAGTATGATTGTGAAAGTATGATTGTGATTGTATGATTGTGATTGTATGATTGTGATTGTATGATTGTGATTGTATGATTGTGATTGTATGATAGTGATTGTATGATTGTGATTGTCTGATTGTGGTTGTGCGATTGTGATTGTACGATTGTGATTGTACGATTGCGATAGTATGATTGTGGTTGTATGATTGTGATTGTATGATTGTGTTTGTATGATTGTGATTGTTTGATTGTATTTGGGAGATTGTATTTGGGAGATTGTAATTGTATGATTGCGATTGTATGATTGTGATTGTATGATTGCGATTGTATGATTGTGATTGTATGATTGCGATTGTATGATTGTGATTGTATGATTGCGATTGTATGATTGTGATTGTATGATTGTGATGTATGATTGTAATTGTATGATTATGATTGTATGATTGTGATTGTATGATTGTGATTGTATGATTGCGATCGTATGATTGTGATTGTATGATTATGATTGTATGATTGTAATTGTATGATTGCGATTGTATGATTGTGATTGTATGATTATGATTGTATTTTTGTGATTGTATGATTGTGATTGTATGATCCTGATTGTATGATTGTGATTGTATGATTGTGATTGTCTGATTGTGGTTGTGCGATTGTGATTGTACGATTGTGATTGTACGATTGTGATTGTATGATTGTGATTGCATGATTATGATTGTATGATTGTGATTGCATGATTGTGATTGTATGATTGTGATTGCATGATTTTGAATGTATGATTGTGATTGTATGATTGTGATTGTATGATTGTGATTGTATGATTGTGATTGTATGATTGTGATTGTATGATTGTGATTGTATGATTGTGATTGTATGATTGTGATTGTATGATTATGATAGTATGATTGTGATTGTATGATTGCGATTGTATGATTGTGATTGTATGATTGCGATTGTATGAATGCTATTGTATGATTGTGATTGTATGATTGTGATTGTATGATTGTGATTGTATGATTGTATTTGGGAGATTGTATTTGGGATATTGTAATTGTATGATTGCGATTGTATGATTGTGATTGTATGATTGTGATGTATGATTGTAATTGTATGATTATGATTGTATGATTGTGATTGTATGATTGAGATTGTATGATTGTTAATGTATGCTTGCGATTGTATGAATGTGATTGTATGATTGTGATTGTATGATTGTGATTGTATGATTGTGATTGTATGATTGTGATTGTATGATTGTGATTGTATGATTGTGACTGTATGATTGTGATTGTATGATTGTGATTGTATGATTGTGATTGTATGATTGTGATTGTATAATTGTGATGTATGATTGTAATTGTATGATTATGATTGTATGATTGTGATTGTATGATTGTGATTGTATGATTGCGATCGTATGATTGTGATTGTATGATTATGATTGTATGATTGTGATTGTATGATTGCGATTGTATGATTGTGGTTGTATGATTATGATTGTATTTTTGTGATTGTATGATTGTGATTGTATGATTGTGATTGTATGATTGTGATTATATGATTGTGATTGTATGATTGTGATTGTATGATTGTGATTGTCTGATTGTGGTTGTGCGATTGTGATTGTACGATTGTGATTGTACGATTGTGATTGTATGATTGTGATTGCATGATTATGATTGTATGATTGTGATTGCATGATTGTGATTGTATGATTGTGATTGCATGATTTTGAATGTATGATTGTGATTGTATGATTGTGATTGTATGATTGTGATTGTATGATTGTGATTGTATGATTGTGATTGTATGATTGTGATTGTATGATTGTGATAGTATGATTGTGATTGTATGATTGCGATTGTATGATTGTGATTGTATGATTGCGATTGTATGAATGCTATTGTATGATTGTGATTGTATGATTGTGATTGTATGATTGTGATTGTATGATTGTGATTGTATGATTATGATTGTATTTTTGTGATTGTATGATTGTGATTGTATGATTGTGATTGTATGATTGTGATTATATGATTGTGATTGTATGATTGTGATTGTATGATTGTGATTGTCTGATTGTGATTGTCTGATTGTGGTTGTGCGATTGTGATTGTACGATTGTGATTGTACGATTGTGATTGTATGATTGTGATTGCATGATTATGATTGTATGATTGTGATTGCATGATTGTGATTGTATGATTGTGATTGCATGATTTTGAATGTATGATTGTGATTGTATGATTGTGATTGTATGATTGTGATTGTATGATTGTGATTGTATGATTGTGATTGTATGATTGTGATTGTATGATTGTGATAGTATGATTGTGATTGTATGATTGCGATTGTATGATTGTGATTGTATGATTGCGATTGTATGAATGCTATTGTATGATTGTGATTGTATGATTGTGATTGTATGATTGTGATTGTATGATTGTGATTGTATGATTGTATTTGGGAAATTGTATTTGGGATATTGTAATTGTATGATTGCGATTGTATGATTGTGATTGTATGATTGTGATTGTATGATTGTGATTTTATGATTGTGATTGTATGATTGTGATTGTATGATTGTGATTGTATGATTGTGATAGTATGATTGTGATTATATGATTGTTATTGTATGACTGTGATTGTATGATTGTGATTGTATGATTGTGATAGTATGATTGTGAAAGTATGATTGTGATTGTATGATTGTGATTGTATGATTGTGATTGTATGATTGTGATTGTATGATTGTGATTGTATGATAGTGATTGTATGATTGTGATTGTCTGATTGTGGTTGTGCGATTGTGATTGTACGATTGTGATTGTACGATTGTGATAGTATGATTGTGATTGTATGATTGTGATTGTATGATTGTGTTTGTATGATTGTGATTGTTTGATTGTATTTGGGAGATTGTATTTGGGAGATTGTAATTGTATGATTGCGATTGTATGATTGTGATTGTATGATTGCGATTGTATGATTGTGATTGTATGATTGCGATTGTATGATTGTGATTGTATGATTGTGATTGTATGATTGTGATTGTATGATTGTGATAGTATGATTGTGATTATATGATTGTTATTGTATGACTGTGATTGTATGAATGCTATTGTATGATTGTGATTGTATGATTGTGATTGTATGATTGTGATTGTATGATTGTGATTGTATGATTGTGATTGTATGATTGTGATTTTATGATTGTGATTGTATGATTGTGATTGTATGATTGTGATAGTATGATTGTGATTATATGATTGTTATTGTATGACTGTGATTGTATGATTGTGATTGTATGATTGTGATAGTATGATTGTGAAAGTATGATTGTGATTGTATGATTGTGATTGTATGATTGTGATTGTATGATTGTGATTGTATGATTGTGATTGTATGATAGTGATTGTATGATTGTGATTGTCTGATTGTGGTTGTGCGATTGTGATTGTACGATTGTGATTGTACGATTGCGATAGTATGATTGTGGTTGTATGATTGTGATTGTATGATTGTGTTTGTATGATTGTGATTGTTTGATTGTATTTGGGAGATTGTATTTGGGAGATTGTAATTGTATGATTGCGATTGTATGATTGTGATTGTATGATTGCGATTGTATGATTGTGATTGTATGATTGCGATTGTATGATTGTGATTGTATGATTGCGATTGTATGATTGTGATTGTATGATTGTGATGTATGATTGTAATTGTATGATTATGATTGTATGATTGTGATTGTATGATTGTGATTGTATGATTGCGATCGTATGATTGTGATTGTATGATTATGATTGTATGATTGTAATTGTATGATTGCGATTGTATGATTGTGATTGTATGATTATGATTGTATTTTTGTGATTGTATGATTGTGATTGTATGATCCTGATTGTATGATTGTGATTGTATGATTGTGATTGTCTGATTGTGGTTGTGCGATTGTGATTGTACGATTGTGATTGTACGATTGTGATTGTATGATTGTGATTGCATGATTATGATTGTATGATTGTGATTGCATGATTGTGATTGTATGATTGTGATTGCATGATTTTGAATGTATGATTGTGATTGTATGATTGTGATTGTATGATTGTGATTGTATGATTGTGATTGTATGATTGTGATTGTATGATTGTGATTGTATGATTGTGATTGTATGATTGTGATTGTATGATTATGATAGTATGATTGTGATTGTATGATTGCGATTGTATGATTGTGATTGTATGATTGCGATTGTATGAATGCTATTGTATGATTGTGATTGTATGATTGTGATTGTATGATTGTGATTGTATGATTGTATTTGGGAGATTGTATTTGGGATATTGTAATTGTATGATTGCGATTGTATGATTGTGATTGTATGATTGTGATGTATGATTGTAATTGTATGATTATGATTGTATGATTGTGATTGTATGATTGAGATTGTATGATTGTTATTGTATGCTTGCGATTGTATGAATGTGATTGTATGATTGTGATTGTATGATTGTGATTGTATGATTGTGATTGTATGATTGTGATTGTATGATTGTGATTGTATGATTGTGACTGTATGATTGTGATTGTATGATTGTGATTGTATGATTGTGATTGTATGATTGTGATTGTATAATTGTGATGTATGATTGTAATTGTATGATTATGATTGTATGATT
The DNA here is from genome assembly GCF_050947335.1 of Megachile rotundata. Taxonomy (NCBI): domain Eukaryota; kingdom Metazoa; phylum Arthropoda; class Insecta; order Hymenoptera; family Megachilidae; genus Megachile; species Megachile rotundata. The sequence goes on along the minus strand of NW_027473341.1, from coordinate 1,400,544 downwards.
GTGATTGTATGATTGTGATTGTATGATTGCGATCGTATGATTGTGATTGTATGATTATGATTGTATGATTGTGATTGTATGATTGCGATTGTATGATTGTGGTTGTATGATTATGATTGTATTTTTGTGATTGTATGATTGTGATTGTATGATTGTGATTGTATGATTGTGATTATATGATTGTGATTGTATGATTGTGATTGTATGATTGTGATTGTCTGATTGTGGTTGTGCGATTGTGATTGTACGATTGTGATTGTACGATTGTGATTGTATGATTGTGATTGCATGATTATGATTGTATGATTGTGATTGCATGATTGTGATTGTATGATTGTGATTGCATGATTTTGAATGTATGATTGTGATTGTATGATTGTGATTGTATGATTGTGATTGTATGATTGTGATTGTATGATTGTGATTGTATGATTGTGATTGTATGATTGTGATAGTATGATTGTGATTGTATGATTGCGATTGTATGATTGTGATTGTATGATTGCGATTGTATGAATGCTATTGTATGATTGTGATTGTATGATTGTGATTGTATGATTGTGATTGTATGATTGTGATTGTATGATTGTATTTGGGAAATTGTATTTGGGATATTGTAATTGTATGATTGCGATTGTATGATTGTGATTGTATGATTGTGATTGTATGATTGTGATTTTATGATTGTGATTGTATGATTGTGATTGTATGATTGTGATTGTATGATTGTGATAGTATGATTGTGATTATATGATTGTTATTGTATGACTGTGATTGTATGATTGTGATTGTATGATTGTGATAGTATGATTGTGAAAGTATGATTGTGATTGTATGATTGTGATTGTATGATTGTGATTGTATGATTGTGATTGTATGATTGTGATTGTATGATAGTGATTGTATGATTGTGATTGTCTGATTGTGGTTGTGCGATTGTGATTGTACGATTGTGATTGTACGATTGTGATAGTATGATTGTGATTGTATGATTCTGATTGTATGATTGTGTTTGTATGATTGTGATTGTTTGATTGTATTTGGGAGATTGTATTTGGGAGATTGTAATTGTATGATTGCGATTGTATGATTGTGATTGTATGATTGCGATTGTATGATTGTGATTGTATGATTGCGATTGTATGATTGTGATTGTATGATTGTGATTGTATGATTGTGATTGTATGATTGTGATAGTATGATTGTGATTATATGATTGTTATTGTATGACTGTGATTGTATGAATGCTATTGTATGATTGTGATTGTATGATTGTGATTGTATGATTGTGATTGTATGATTGTGATTGTATGATTGTGATTGTATGATTGTGATTGTATGATTGTGATTGTATGATTGTATTTGGGAGATTGTATTTGGGATATTGTAATTGTATGATTGCGATTGTATGATTGTGATTGTATGATTGTGATTGTATGATTGTGATTTTATGATTGTGATTGTATGATTGTGATTGTATGATTGTGATTGTATGATTGTGATAGTATGATTGTGATTATATGATTGTTATTGTATGACTGTGATTGTATGATTGTGATTGTATGATTGTGATAGTATGATTGTGAAAGTATGATTGTGATTGTATGATTGTGATTGTATGATTGTGATTGTATGATTGTGATTGTATGATTGTGATTGTATGATAGTGATTGTATGATTGTGATTGTCTGATTGTGATTGTCTGATTGTGGTTGTGCGATTGTGATTGTACGATTGTGATTGTACGATTGTGATAGTATGATTGTGATTGTATGATTGTGATTGTATGATTGTGTTTGTATGATTGTGATTGTTTGATTGTATTTGGGAGATTGTATTTGGGAGATTGTAATTGTATGATTGCGATTGTATGATTGTGATTGTATGATTGCGATTGTATGATTGTGATTGTATGATTGCGATTGTATGATTGTGATTGTATGATTGTGATTGTATGATTGTGATTGTATGATTGTGATAGTATGATTGTGATTATATGATTGTTATTGTATGACTGTGTTTGTATGAATGCTATTGTATGATTGTGATTGTATGATTGTGATTGTATGATTGTGATTGTATGATTGTGATTGTATGATTGTGATTGTATGATTGTGATTGTATGATTGTGATTGTATGATTGTGATTGTATGATTGTATTTGGGAGCTTGTATTTGGGAGATTGTATTTGGGATATTGTAATTGTATGATTGCGATTGTATGATTGTGATTGTATGATTGTGATGTATGATTGTAATTGTATGATTGTGATTGTATGATTGTGATTGTATGATTGTGATTATATGAGTGTTATTGTATGACTGTGATTGTATAATTGTGATTGTATGATTGTGATAGTATGATTGTGAAAGTATGATTGTGATTGTATGATTGTGATTGTATGATTGTGATTGTATGATTGTGATTGTATGATTGTGATTGTATGATTGTGATAGTATGATTGTGATTATATGATTGTTATTGTATGACTGTGATTGTATGAATGCTATTGTATGATTGTGATTGTATGATTGTGATTGTATGATTGTGATTGTATGATTGTGATTGTATGATTGTGATTGTATGATTGTGATTTTATGATTGTGATTGTATGATTGTGATTGTATGATTGTGATAGTATGATTGTGATTATATGATTGTTATTGTATGACTGTGATTGTATGATTGTGATTGTATGATTGTGATAGTATGATTGTGAAAGTATGATTGTGATTGTATGATTGTGATTGTATGATTGTGATTGTATGATTGTGATTGTATGATTGTGATTGTATGATAGTGATTGTATGATTGTGATTGTCTGATTGTGGTTGTGCGATTGTGATTGTACGATTGTGATTGTACGATTGCGATAGTATGATTGTGGTTGTATGATTGTGATTGTATGATTGTGTTTGTATGATTGTGATTGTTTGATTGTATTTGGGAGATTGTATTTGGGAGATTGTAATTGTATGATTGCGATTGTATGATTGTGATTGTATGATTGCGATTGTATGATTGTGATTGTATGATTGCGATTGTATGATTGTGATTGTATGATTGCGATTGTATGATTGTGATTGTATGATTGTGATGTATGATTGTAATTGTATGATTATGATTGTATGATTGTGATTGTATGATTGTGATTGTATGATTGCGATCGTATGATTGTGATTGTATGATTATGATTGTATGATTGTAATTGTATGATTGCGATTGTATGATTGTGATTGTATGATTATGATTGTATTTTTGTGATTGTATGATTGTGATTGTATGATCCTGATTGTATGATTGTGATTGTATGATTGTGATTGTCTGATTGTGGTTGTGCGATTGTGATTGTACGATTGTGATTGTACGATTGTGATTGTATGATTGTGATTGCATGATTATGATTGTATGATTGTGATTGCATGATTGTGATTGTATGATTGTGATTGCATGATTTTGAATGTATGATTGTGATTGTATGATTGTGATTGTATGATTGTGATTGTATGATTGTGTTTGTATGATTGTGATTGTTTGATTGTATTTGGGAGATTGTATTTGGGAGATTGTAATTGTATGATTGCGATTGTATGATTGTGATTGTATGATTGCGATTGTATGATTGTGATTGTATGATTGCGATTGTATGATTGTGATTGTATGATTGTGATTGTATGATTGTGATTGTATGATTGTGATAGTATGATTGTGATTATATGATTGTTATTGTATGACTGTGATTGTATGAATGCTATTGTATGATTGTGATTGTATGATTGTGATTGTATGATTGTGATTGTATGATTGTGATTGTATGATTGTGATTGTATGATTGTGATTTTATGATTGTGATTGTATGATTGTGATTGTATGATTGTGTTTGTATGATTGTGATTGTTTGATTGTATTTGGGAGATTGTATTTGGGAGATTGTAATTGTATGATTGCGATTGTATGATTGTGATTGTATGATTGCGATTGTATGATTGTGATTGTATGATTGCGATTGTATGATTGTGATTGTATGATTGTGATTGTATGATTGTGATTGTATGATTGTGATAGTATGATTGTGATTATATGATTGTTATTGTATGACTGTGATTGTATGAATGCTATTGTATGATTGTGATTGTATGATTGTGATTGTATGATTGTGATTGTATGATTGTGATTGTATGATTGTGATTGTATGATTGTGATTTTATGATTGTGATTGTATGATTGTGATTGTATGATTGTGATAGTATGATTGTGATTATATGATTGTTATTGTATGACTGTGATTGTATGATTGTGATTGTATGATTGTGATAGTATGATTGTGAAAGTATGATTGTGATTGTTTGATTGTATTTGGGAGATTGTATTTGGGAGATTGTAATTGTATGATTGCGATTGTATGATTGTGATTGTATGATTGCGATTGTATGATTGTGATTGTATGATTGCGATTGTATGATTGTGATTGTATGATTGCGATTGTATGATTGTGATTGTATGATTGTGATGTATGATTGTAATTGTATGATTATGATTGTGTGATTGTGATTGTATGATTGTGATTGTATGATTGCGATCGTATGATTGTGATTGTATGATTATGATTGTATGATTGTGATTGTATGATTGCGATTGTATGATTGTGATTGTATGATTATGATTGTATTTTTGTGATTGTATGATTGTGATTGTATGATCCTGATTGTATGATTGTGATTGTATGATTGTGATTGTCTGATTGTGGTTGTGCGATTGTGATTGTACGATTGTGATTGTACGATTGTGATTGTATGATTGTGATTGCATGATTATGATTGTATGATTGTGATTGCATGATTGTGATTGTATGATTGTGATTGCATGATTTTGAATGTATGATTGTGATTGTATGATTGTGATTGTATGATTGTGATTGTATGATTGTGATTGTATGATTGTGATTGTATGATTGTGATTGTATGATTGTGATTGTATGATTGTGATTGTATGATTGTGATTGTATGATTGTGATAGTATGATTGTGATTGCATGATTGCGATTGTATGATTGTGATTGTATGATTGCGATTGTATGAATGCTATTGTATGATTGTGATTGTATGATTGTGATTGTATGATTGTGATTGTATGATTGTATTTGGGAGATTGTATTTGGGATATTGTAATTGTATGATTGCGATTGTATGATTGTGATTGTATGATTGTGATGTATGATTGTAATTGTATGATTATGATTGTATGATTGTGATTGTATGATTGAGATTGTATGATTATTATTGTATGCTTGCGATTGTATGAATGTGATTGTATGATTGTGATTGTATGATTGTGATTGTATGATTGTGATTGTATGATTGTGATTGTATGATTGTGATTGTATGATTGTGATTGTATGATTGTGATGTATGATTGTAATTGTATGATTATGATTGTATGATTGTGATTGTATGATTGTGATTGTATGATTGTGATTGTATGATTGTGATTGTATGATTGTGATTGTATGATTGTGATTGTATGATTGTGATTGTATGATTGTGATTGTATGATTGTGATTGTATGATTGTGATTGTATGATTGTGATAGTATGATTGTGATTGCATGATTGCGATTGTATGATTGTGATTGTATGATTGCGATTGTATGAATGCTATTGTATGATTGTGATTGTATGATTGTGATTGTATGATTGTGATTGTATGATTGTATTTGGGAGATTGTATTTGGGATATTGTAATTGTATGATTGCGATTGTATGATTGTGATTGTATGATTGTGATGTATGATTGTAATTGTATGATTATGATTGTATGATTGTGATTGTATGATTGAGATTGTATGATTATTATTGTATGCTTGCGATTGTATGAATGTGATTGTATGATTGTGATTGTATGATTGTGATTGTATGATTGTGATTGTATGATTGTGATTGTATGATTGTGATTGTATGATTGTGATTGTATGATTGTGATGTATGATTGTAATTGTATGATTATGATTGTATGATTGTGATTGTATGATTGTGATTGTATGATTGCGATCGTATGATTGTGATTGTATGATTATGATTGTATGATTGTGATTGTATGATTGCGATTGTATGATTGTGATTGTATGATTATGATTGTATTTTTGTGATTGTATGATTGTGATTGTATGATTGTGATTGTATGATTGTGATTGTATGATTGTGATTGTATGATTGTGATTGTATGATTGTGATTGTATGATTGTGATTGTATGATTGTGATTGTATGATTGTGATTGTATGATTGTGATTGTATGATTGTGATTGTATGATTGTGATTGTCTGATTGTGGTTGTGCGATTGTGATTGTACGATTGTGATTGTACGATTGTGATTGTATGATTGTGATTGCATGATTATGATTGTATGATTGTGATTGCATGATTGTGATTGTATGATTGTGATTGCATGATTTTGAATGTATGATTGTGATTGTATGATTGTGATTGTATGATTGTGATTGTATGATTGTGATTGTATGATTGTGATAGTATGATTGTGATTGTATGATTGCGATTGTATGATTGTGATTGTATGATTGCGATTGTATGAATGCTATTGTATGATTGTGATTGTATGATTGTGATTATATGATTGTGATTGTATGATTGTGATTGTATGATTGTGATTGTATGATTGTATTTGGGAGATTGTATTTGGGATATTGTAATTGTATGATTGCGATTGTATGATTGTGATTGTATGATTGTGATTGTATGATTGTGATTGTATGATTGTGATTGTATGATTGTGATTGTATGATTGTGATTGTATGATTGTGATTGTATGATTGTGATTGTATGATTGCGATTGTATGATTGTGATTGTATGATTGCGATTGTATGATTGTGATTGTATGATTGCGATTGTATGATTGTGATTGTATGATTGTGATGTATGATTGTAATTGTATGATCATGATTGTATGATTGTGATTGTATGATTGTGATTGTATGATTGCGATCGTATGATTGTGATTGTATGATTATGATTGTATGATTGTGATTGTATGATTGCGATTGTATGATTGTGATTGTATGATTATGATTGTATTTTTGTGATTGTATGATTGTGATTGTATGATCCTGATTGTATGATTGTGATTGTATGATTGTGATTGTCTGATTGTGGTTGTGCGATTGTGATTGTACGATTGTGATTGTACGATTGTGATTGTATGATTGTGATTGCATGATTATGATTGTATGATTGTGATTGCATGATTGTGATTGTATGATTGTGATTGCATGATTTTGAATGTATGATTGTGATTGTATGATTGTGATTGTATGATTGTGATTGTATGATTGTGATTGTATGTTTGTGATTGTATGATTGTGATTGTATGATTGTGATTGTATGATTGTGATAGTATGATTGTGATTGCATGATTGCGATTGTATGATTGTGATTGTATGATTGCGATTGTATGAATGCTATTGTATGATTGTGATTGTATGATTGTGATTGCATGATTGTGATTGTATGATTGTATTTGGGAGATTGTATTTGGGATATTGTAATTGTATGATTGCGATTGTATGATTGTAATTGTATGATTGTGATGTATGATTGTAATTGTATGATTATGATTGTATGATTGTGATTGTATGATTGAGATTGTATGATTGTTATTGTATGCTTGCGATTGTATGAATGTGATTGTATGATTGTGATTGTATGATTGTGATTGTATGATTGTGATTGTATGATTGTGATTGTATGATTGTGATTGTATGATTGTGATTGTATGATTGTGATGTATGATTGTAATTGTATGATTATGATTGTATGATTGTGATTGTATGATTGTGATTGTATGATTGCGATCGTATGATTGTGATTGTATGATTATGATTGTATGATTGTGATTGTATGATTGCGATTGTATGATTGTGATTGTATGATTGCGATTGTATGATTGTGATTGTATGATTGTGATGTATGATTGTAATTGTATGATTATGATTGTATGATTGTGATTGTATGATTGTGATTGTATGATTGCGAACGTATGATTGTGATTGTATGATTATGATTGTATGATTGTGATTGTATGATTGCGATTGTATGATTGTGATTGTATGATTATGATTGTATTTTTGTGATTGTATGATTGTGATTGTATGATTGTGATTGTATGATTGTGATTGTATGATTGTGATTGTATGATAGTGATTGTATGATTGTGATTGTCTGATTGTGGTTGTGCGATTGTGATTGTACGATTGTGATTGTACGATTGTGATTGTATGATTGAGATTGCATGATTATGATTGTATGATTGTGATTGCATGATTGTGATTGTATGATTGCGATTGCATGATTTTGAATGTATGATTGTGATTGTATGATTGTGATTGTATGATTGTGATTGTATGATTGTGATTGTATGATTGTGATTGTATGATTATGATTGTATGATTGTGATTGTATGATTGTGATTGTATGATTGTTATTGTATGATTGTGATAGTATGATTGTGATTGTATGATTGTGATTGTATGACTGTGATTGTATGATTGTGATTGTATGATTGTGATTGTATGATTGTGAAAGTATGATTGTGATGGTATGATTGTGATTGTATGATTGTGATTGTATGATTGTGATTGTATGATTGTGATTGTATGATTGTGATTGTATGATTGTGATTGTATGATTGTATTTGCGAGATTGTATTTGGGATACTGTAATTGTATGATTGCGATTGTATGATTGCGATTGTATGATTGTGATAGTATGATTGTGATTGTATGATTGTGATTGTATGACTGTGATTGTATGATTGTGAAAGTATGATTGTGATGGTATGATTGTGATTGTATGATTGTGATTGTATGATTGTGATTGTATGATTGTGATTGTGTGATTGTGATTGTATGATTGTGATTGTATGATTGTATTTGCGAGATTGTATTTGGGATACTGTAATTGTATGATTGCGATTGTATGATTGCGATTGTATGATTGTGATTGTATGATTGTGTATGTATGATTGTGATTGGATGATTGTATTTGGGAGATTGTATTTGGGATATTGTAATTGTATGATTGCGATTGTATGATTGTGATTGTATGATTGTGATGTATGATTGTAATTGTATGATTATGATTGTATGATTGTGATTGTATGATTGTGATGGTATGATTGTGATTGTATGATTGCGATCGTATGATTGTGATTGTATGATTATGATTGTATGATTGTGATTGTATGATTGCGAATGTATGATTGTGATTGTATGATTAAGTTTGTATTTTTGTGATTTTATGATTGTGATTGTATGATTGTGATTGTATGATCGTGATTGTATGATTATGATTGTATGATTGTGGTTGTGCGATTGTGATTGTACGATTGTGATTGTACGATTGTGATTGTATGATTGTGATTGCATGATTATGATTGTATGATTGTGATTGTATGATTATGATTGTATGATTGTGATTGTATGATTGCGATTGTATGATTGTGATTGTATGATTATGATTGTATGATTGTGATTGCATGATTGTGATTGCATGATTGTGATTGTATGATTGTGATTGCATGATTTTGAATGTATGATTGTGATTGTACGATTGTGATTGTACGATTGTGATTGTATGATTGAGATTGCATGATTATGATTGTATGATTGTGATTGCATGATTGTGATTGTATGATTGCGATTGCATGATTTTGAATGTATGATTGTGATTGTATGATTGTGATTGTATGATTGCGATCGTATGATTGTGATTGTATGATTATGATTGTATGATTGTGATTGTATGATTGCGATTGTATGATTGTGATTGTATGATTATGATTGTATTTTTGTGATTGTATGATTGTGATTGTATGATTGTGATTGTATGATTGTGATTGTATGATTGTGATTGTATGATTGTGATTGTATGATTGTGATTGTCTGATTGTGGTTGTGCGATTGTGATTGTACGATTGTGATTGTACGATTGTGATTGTATGATTGTGATTGCATGATTATGATTGTATGATTGTGATTGCATGATTGTGATTGTATGATTGTGATTGCATGATTTTGAATGTATGATTGTGATTGTATGATTGTGATTGTATGATTGTGATTGTATGATTGTGATTGTATGATTGTGATAGTATGATTGTGATTGTATGATTGCGATTGTATGATTGTGATTGTATGATTGCGATTGTATGAATGCTATTGTATGATTGTGATTGTATGATTGTGATTATATGATTGTGATTGTATGATTGTGATTGTATGATTGTGATTGTATGATTGTATTTGGGAGATTGTATTTGGGATATTGTAATTGTATGATTGCGATTGTATGATTGTGATTGTATGATTGTGATTGTATGATTGTGATTGTATGATTGTGATTGTATGATTGTGATTGTATGATTGCGATTGTATGATTGTGATTGTATGATTGCGATTGTATGATTGTGATTGTATGATTGCGATTGTATGATTGTGATTGTATGATTGTGATGTATGATTGTAATTGTATGATTATGATTGTATGATTGTGATTGTATGATTGTGATTGTATGATTGCGATCGTATGATTGTGATTGTATGATTATGATTGTATGATTGTGATTGTATGATTGCGATTGTATGATTGTGATTGTATGATTATGATTGTATTTTTGTGATTGTATGATTGTGATTGTATGATCCTGATTGTATGATTGTGATTGTATGATTGTGATCGTCTGATTGTGGTTGTGCGATTGTGATTGTACGATTGTGATTGTACGATTGTGATTGTATGATTGTGATTGCATGATTATGATTGTATGATTGTGATTGCATGATTGTGATTGTATGATTGTGATTGCATGATTTTGAATGTATGATTGTGATTGTATGATTGTGATTGTATGATTGTGATTGTATGATTGTGATTGTATGATTGTGATTGTATGATTGTGATTGTATGATTGTGATAGTATGATTGTGATTGCATGATTGCGATTGTATGATTGTGATTGTATGATTGCGATTGTATGAATGCTATTGTATGATTGTGATTGTATGATTGTGATTGTATGATTGTGATTGTATGATTGTATTTGGGAGATTGTATTTGGGATATTGTAATTGTATGATTGCGATTGTATGATTGTGATTGTATGATTGTGATGTATGATTGTAATTGTATGATTATGATTGTAAGATTGTGATTGTATGATTGAGATTGTATGATTGTTATTGTATGCTTGCGATTGTATGAATGTGATTGTATGATTGTGATTGTATGATTGTGATTGTATGATTGTGATTGTATGATTGTGATTGTATGATTGTGATTGTATGATTGTGATTGTATGATTGTGATTGTATGATTGTGATGTATGATTGTAATTGTATGATTATGATTGTATGATTGTGATTGTATGATTGTGATTGTATGATTGCGATCGTATGATTGTGATTGTATGATTATGATTGCATGATTGTGATTGTATGATTGCGATTGTATGATTGTGATTGTATGATTGCGATTGTATGATTGTGATTGTATGATTGTGATGTATGATTGTAATTGTATGATTATGATTGTATGATTGTGATTGTATGATTGTGATTGTATGATTGCGAACGTATGATTGTGATTGTATGATTATGATTGTATGATTGTGATTGTATGATTGCGATTGTATGATTGTGATTGTATGATTATGATTGTATTTTTGTGATTGTATGATTGTGATTGTATGATTGTGATTGTATGATTGTGATTGTATGATTGTGATTGTATGATTGTGATTGTATGATTGTGATTGTATGATTGTGATTGTCTGATTGTGGTTGTGCGATTGTGATTGTACGATTGTGATTGTACGATTGTGATTGTATGATTGAGATTGCATGATTATGATTGTATGATTGTGATTGCATGATTGTGATTGTATGATTGCGATTGCATGATTTTGAATGTATGATTGTGATTGTATGATTGTGATTGTATGATTGTGATTGTATGATTGGGATTGTATGATTGTATTTGGGAGATTGTATTTGGGATATTGTAATTGTATGATTGCGATTGTATGATTGTGATTGTATGATTGTGATGTATGATTGTAATTGTATGATTATGATTGTATGATTGTGATTGTATGATTGAGATTATATGATTGTTATTGTATGCTTGCGATTGTATGAATGTGATTGTATGATTGTGATTGTATGATTGTGATTGTATGATTGTGATTGTATGATTGTGATTGTATGATTGTGATTGTATGATTGTGATTGTATGATTGTGATTGTATGATTGTGAATGTACGATTGTGATTGTACGATTGTGATTGTATGATTGTGATTGTATGATTGTGATTGTATGATTGTATTTGGGAGATTGTATTTGGGATATTGTAATTGTATGATTGCGATTGTATGATTGTGATTACATGATTGTGATTGTATGATTGTGATTGTATGATTGTGATTATATGAGTGTGATTGTGTGATTGTGGTTGTGCGATTGATATTGTACGATTGTGATTGTACGATTGTGATTGTATGATTAAGATTGTATGATTGTGATTGCATGATTGTGATTGTATGATTGTGATTGCATGATTTCGAATGTATGATTGTGATTGTATGATTGTGATTGTATGATTGTGATTGTATGATTGTGATTGTATGATTGTGATTGTATGATTGTGATTGTATGATTGTGATTGTATGATTGTGATTGTATGATTGTGATTGTATGATTGTGATTGTATGATTGTGATTGTATGATTTTGATTGCATGATTGTGATTGTATGATTGTGATTGTATGATTGTGATTGTATGATTGTGATTGTATGATTGTGATTGTATGATTGTGATAGTATGATTGTGATTGTATGATTGTGATTGTATGATTGTGATTGTATGATTGTATTTGGGAGATTGTATTTGGGAGATTGTATTTGGGAGATTGTAATTGTATGATTGCGATTGTATGATTGTGATTGTATGATTGCGATTGTATGATTGTGATTGTATGATTGTGATGTATGATTGTAATTGTATGATTATGATTGTATGATTGTGATTGTATGATTGTATTTGGGAGATTATAGTTGGGAGATTGTATTTGGGAGATTGTATTTGGCAGATTGTATTTGGGAGATTGTAATTGTATGATTGCGATTGTATGATTGTGATTGTATGATTGCGATTGTATGATTGTGATTGTATGATTGTGATGTATGATTGTAATTGTATGATTATGATTGTATGATTGTGATTGTATGATTGTGATTGTATGATTGTGATTGTATGATTGTGATTGTATGATTGTGATTGTCTGATTGTGGTTGTGCGATTGTGATTGTACGATTGTGATTGTACGATTGTGATTGTATGATTGAGATTGCATGATTATGATTGTATGATTGTGATTGCATGATTGTGATTGTATGATTGCGATTGCATGATTTTGAATGTATGATTGTGATTGTATGATTGTGATTGTATGATTGTGATTGTATGATTGGGATTGTATGATTGTATTTGGGAGATTGTATTTGGGATATTGTAATTGTATGATTGCGATTGTATGATTGTGATTGTATGATTGTGATGTATGATTGTAATTGTATGATTATGATTGTATGATTGTGATTGTATGATTGAGATTATATGATTGTTATTGTATGCTTGCGATTGTATGAATGTGATTGTATGATTGTGATTGTATGATTGTGATTGTATGATTGTGATTGTATGATTGTGATTGTATGATTGTGATTGTATGATTGTGATTGTATGATTGTGATTGTATGATTGTGAATGTACGATTGTGATTGTACGATTGTGATTGTATGATTGTGATTGTATGATTGTGATTGTATGATTGTATTTGGGAGATTGTATTTGGGATATTGTAATTGTATGATTGCGATTGTATGATTGTGATTACATGATTGTGATTGTATGATTGTGATTGTATGATTGTGATTATATGAGTGTGATTGTGTGATTGTGGTTGTGCGATTGATATTGTACGATTGTGATTGTACGATTGTGATTGTATGATTAAGATTGTATGATTGTGATTGCATGATTGTGATTGTATGATTGTGATTGCATGATTTCGAATGTATGATTGTGATTGTATGATTGTGATTGTATGATTGTGATTGTATGATTGTGATTGTATGATTGTGATTGTATGATTGTGATTGTATGATTGTGATTGTATGATTGTGATTGTATGATTGTGATTGTATGATTGTGATTGTATGATTGTGATTGTATGATTTTGATTGCATGATTGTGATTGTATGATTGTGATTGTATGATTGTGATTGTATGATTGTGATTGTATGATTGTGATTGTATGATTGTGATAGTATGATTGTGATTGTATGATTGTGATTGTATGATTGTGATTGTATGATTGTATTTGGGAGATTGTATTTGGGAGATTGTATTTGGGAGATTGTAATTGTATGATTGCGATTGTATGATTGTGATTGTATGATTGCGATTGTATGATTGTGATTGTATGATTGTGATGTATGATTGTAATTGTATGATTATGATTGTATGATTGTGATTGTATGATTGTATTTGGGAGATTATAGTTGGGAGATTGTATTTGGGAGATTGTATTTGGCAGATTGTATTTGGGAGATTGTAATTGTATGATTGCGATTGTATGATTGTGATTGTATGATTGCGATTGTATGATTGTGATTGTATGATTGTGATGTATGATTGTAATTGTATGATTATGATTGTATGATTGTGATTGTATGATTGAGATTGTATGATTGTGATTGTATGCTTGCGATTGCATGATTGTGATTGTATGATTGTGATTGTATGATTGTGATTGCATGATTGTGATTGTATGATTATGATTGTATGATTGTGATTGTATGATTGTTATTGTATGATTGTGATAGTATGATTGTGATAGTATGATTGTGATTGCATGATTGTGATTGTATGACTGTGATTGTATGATTGTGATTGTATGATTGTGATTGTATGATTGTGATTGTATGATTGTGAAAGTATGATTGTGATGGTATGATTGTGATTGTACGATTGTGATTGTATGATTGTGATTGTATGATTGTGATTGTCTGATTGTGGTTGTATGATTGTGATTGTATGATTGAGATTGTATGATTGTGATTGTATGATTGCGATTGTATGATTGCGATTGTATGATTGTGATTGTATGATTGTGATTGTATGATTGTGATTGTATGATTGTGATTGTATGATTGTGGTTGTATGATTGTGGTTGTATGATTGTGATTGTATGATTGTGATTGTATGATTGTGAAAGTATGATCGTGATTGTATGATTATGATTGTATGATTGTGGTTGTGCGATTGTGATTGTACGATTGTGATTGTACGATTGTGATTGTATGATTGTGATTGCATGATTATGATTGTATGATTGTGATTGCATGATTGTGATTGTATGATTGTGATTGCATGATTTTGAATGTATGATTGTGATTGTATGATTGTGATTGTATGATTGTGATTGTATGATTGTGATTGTATGATTGTGATTGTATGATTGTGATAGTATGATTGTGATTGTATGATTGTGATTGTATGATTGTGATTGTATGATTATGATTGTATGATTGTGATTGTATGATTGCGATTGTATGATTGTGATTGTATGATTATGATTGTATTTTTGTGATTGTATGATTGCGATTGTATGATCCTGATTGTATGATTGTGATTGTATGATTGTGATTGTCTGATTGTGGTTGTGCGATTGTGATTGTACGATTGTGATTGTACGATTGTGATTGTATGATTGTGATTGCATGATTATGATTGTATGATTGTGATTGCATGATTGTGATTGTATGATTGTGATTGCATGATTTGGAATGTATGATTGTGATTGTATGATTGTGATTGTATGATTGTGATTGTATGATTGTGATTGTATGATTGTGATTGTATGATTGTGATAGTATGATTGTGATTGCATGATTGCGATTGTATGATTGTGATTGTATGATTGCGATTGTATGAATGCTATTGTATGATTGTGATTGTATGATTGTGATTGTATGATTGTGATTGTATGATTGTATTTGGGAGATTGTATTTGGGATATTGTAATTGTATGATTGCGATTGTATGATTGTGATTGTATGATTGTGATGTATGATTGTAATTGTATGATTATGATTGTATGATTGTGATTGTATGATTGAGATTGTATGATTGTGATTGCATGATTTTGAATGTATGATTGTGATTGTATGATTGTGATTGTATGATTGTGATTGTATGATTGTGATTGTATGATTGTGATTGTATGATTGTGATTGTATGATTGTGATAGTATGATTGTGATTGTATGATTGTGATTGTATGATTGTGATTGTATGATTATGATTGTATGATTGTGATTGTATGATTGTGATTGTATGATTGCGATCGTATGATTGTGATTGTATGATTATGATTGTATGATTGTGATTGTATGATTGCGATTGTATGATTGTGATTGTATGATTATGATTGTATTTTTGTGATTGTATGATTGTGATTGTATGATCCTGATTGTATGATTGTGATTGTATGATTGTGATTGTCTGATTGTGGTTGTGCGATTGTGATTGTACGATTGTGATTGTACGATTGTGATTGTATGATTGTGATTGCATGATTATGATTGTATGATTGTGATTGCATGATTGTGATTGTATGATTGTGATTGCATGATTTGGAATGTATGATTGTGATTGTATGATTGTGATTGTATGATTGTGATTGTATGATTGTGATTGTATGATTGTGATTGTATGATTGTGATAGTATGATTGTGATTGCATGATTGCGATTGTATGATTGTGATTGTATGATTGCGATTGTATGAATGCTATTGTATGATTGTGATTGTATGATTGTGATTGTATGATTGTGATTGTATGATTGTATTTGGGATATTGTAATTGTATGATTGCGATTGTATGATTGTGATTGTATGATTGTGATGTATGATTGTAATTGTATGATTATGATTGTATGATTGTGACTGTATGATTGAGATTGTATGATTGTTATTGTATGCTTGCGATTGTATGAATGTGATTGTATGATTGTGATTGTATGAGTGTGATTGTGTGATTGTGGTTGTGCGATTGATATTGTACGATTGTGATTGTACGATTGTGATTGTACGATTGTGATTGAATGATTGTGATTGTATGATTAAGATTGTATGATTGTGATTGCATGATTGTGATTGTATGATTGTGATTGCATGATTTCGAATGTATGATTGTGATTGTATGATTGTGATTGTATGATTGTGATTGTATGATTGTGATTGTATGATTGTGATTGTATGATTGCGATTGTATGATTGTGATTGTATGATTGTGATTGTATGATTGTGATTGCATGATTGTGATTGTATGATTTTGATTTTATGATTGTGATTGTATGATTGTGATTGTATGATTGTGATTGTATGATTGTGATAGTATGATTGTGATTGTATGATTGTGATTGTATGATTGTGATTGTATGATTGTATTTGGGAGATTGTATTTGGGAGATTGTATTTGGGAGATTGTAATTGTATGATTGCGATTGTATGATTGTGATTGTATGATTGCGATTGTATGATTGTGATTGTATGATTGTGATGTATGATTGTAATTGTATGATTATGATTGTATGATTGTGATTGTATGATTGTATTTGGGAGATTGTAGTTGGGAGATTGTATTTGGGAGATTGTATTTGGCAGATTGTATTTGGGAGATTGTAATTGTATGATTGCGATTGTATGATTGTGATTGTATGATTGCGATTGTATGATTGTGATTGTATGATTGTGATGTATGATTGTAATTGTATGATTATGATTGTATGATTGTGATTGTATGATTGAGATTGTATGATTGTGATTGTATGCTTGCGATTGCATGATTGTGATTGTATGATTGTGATTGTATGATTGTGATTGTATGATTGTGATTGTATGATTATGATTGTATGATTGTGATTGTATGATTGTGATTGTATGATTGTTATTGTATGATTGTGATAGTATGATTGTGATTGTATGATTGTGATTGTATGACTGTGATTGTATGATTGCGAACGTATGATTGTGATTGTATGATTATGATTGTATGATTGTGATTGTATGATTGCGATTGTATGACTGTGATTGTATGATTATGATTGTATTTTTGTGATTGTATGATTGTGATTGTATGATTGTGATTGTATGATTGTGATTGTATGATTGTGATTGTATGATTGTGATTGTATGATTGTGATTGTATGATTGTGATTGTATGATTGTGATGTATGATTGTAATTGTATGATTATGATTGTATGATTGTGATTGTATGATTGAGATTGTATGATTGTTATTGTATGCTTGCGATTGTATGAATGTGATTGTATGATTGTGATTGTATGATTGTGATTGTATGATTGTGATTGTATGATTGTATTTGGGAGATTGTATTTGGGATATTGTAATTGTATGATTGCGATTGTATGATTGTGATTGTATGATTGTGATGTATGATTGTAATTGTATGATTATGATTGTATGATTGTGATTGTATGATTGAGATTGTATGATTGTTATTGTATGCTTGCGATTGTATGAATGTGATTGTATGATTGTGATTGTATGATTGTGATTGTATGATTGTGATTGTATGATTGTGATTGTATGATTGTGATTGTATGATTGTGATTGTATGACTGTGATTGTATGATTGTGATGTATGATTGTAATTGTATGATTATGATTGTATGATTGTGATCGTATGATTGAGATTGTATGATTGCGATCGTATGATTGTGATTGTATGATTATGATTGTATGATTGTGATTGTATGATTGCGATTGTATGATTGCGATTGTATGATTGCGATTGTATGATTGTGATTGTATGATTGTGATGTATGATTGTAATTGTATGATTATGATTGTATGATTGTGATTGTATGATTGTGATTGTATGATTGCGAACGTATGATTGTGATTGTATGATTATGATTGTATGATTGTGATTGTATGATTGCGATTGTATGACTGTGATTGTATGATTATGATTGTATTTTTGTGATTGTATGATTGTGATTGTATGATTGTAATTGTATGATTGTGATTGTATGATTGTGATTGTATGATTGTGATTGTATGATTGTGATTGTATGATTGTGATTGTCTGATTGTGGTTGTGCGATTGTGATTGTACGATTGTGATTGTACGATTGTGATTGTATGATTGAGATTGCATGATTATGATTGTATGATTGTGATTGCATGATTGTGATTGTATGATTGCGATTGCATGATTTTGAATGTATGATTGTGATTGTATGATTGTGATTGTATGATTGTGATTGTATGATTGTGATTGTATGATTGTATTTGGGAGATTGTATTTGGGATATTGTAATTGTATGATTGCGATTGTATGATTGTGATTGTATGATTGTGATGTATGATTGTAATTGTATGATTATGATTGTATGATTGTGATTGTATGATTGAGATTATATGATTGTTATTGTATGCTTGCGATTGTATGAATGTGATTGTATGATTGTGATTGTATGATTGTGATTGTATGATTGTGATTGTATGATTGTGATTGTATGATTGTGATTGTATGATTGTGATTGTATGATTGTGATTGTATGATTGTGATTGTATGATTGTGATTGTATGATTGTGAATGTACGATTGTGATTGTACGATTGTGATTGTACGATTGTGATTGTATGATTGTGATTGTATGATTGTGATTGTATGATTGTATTTGGAAGATTGTATTTGGGATATTGTAATTGTATGATTGCGATTGTATGATTGTGATTACATGATTGTGATTGTATGATTGTGATTGTATGATTGTGATTATATGAGTGTGATTGTGTGATTGTGGTTGTGCGATTGATATTGTACGATTGTGATTGTACGATTGTGATTGTACGATTGTGATTGAATGATTGTGATTGTATGATTAAGATTGTATGATTGTGATTGCATGATTGTGATTGTATGATTGTGATTGCATGATTTCGAATGTATGATTGTGATTGTATGATTGTGATTGTATGATTGTGATTGTATGATTGTGATTGTATGATTGTGATTGTATGATTGCGAATGTATGATTGTGATTGTATGATTGTGATTGTATGATTGTGATTGCATGATTGTGATTGTATGATTGTGATTTTATGATTGTGATTGTATGATTGTGATTGTATGATTGTGATTGTATGATTGTGATAGTATGATTGTGATTGTATGATTGTGATTGTATGATTGTGATTGTATGATTGTATTTGGGAGATTGTAATTGTATGATTGCGATTGTATGATTGTGATTGTATGATTGCGATTGTATGATTGTGATTGTATGATTGTGATGTATGATTGTAATTGTATGATTATGATTGTATGATTGTGATTGTATGATTGTATTTGGGAGATTGTAGTTGGGAGATTGTATTTGGGAGATTGTATTTGGCAGATTGTATTTGGGAGATTGTAATTGTATGATTGCGATTGTATGATTGTGATTGTATGATTGCGATTGTATGATTGTGATTGTATGATTGTGATGTATGATTGTAATTGTATGATTATGATTGTATGATTGTGATTGTATGATTGAGATTGTATGATTGTGATTGTATGCTTGCGATTGCATGATTGTGATTGTATGATTGTGATTGTATGATTGTGATTGTATGATTGTGATTGTATGATTATGATTGTATGATTGTGATTGTATGATTGTGATTGTATGATTGTTATTGTATGATTGTGATAGTATGATTGTGATTGTATGATTGTGATTGTATGACTGTGATTGTATGATTGTGATTGTATGATTGTGATTGTATGATTGTGAAAGTATGATTGTGATGGTATGATTGTGATTGTATGATTGTGATTGTATGATTGTGATTGTATGATTGTGATTGTATGATTGTGATTGTATGATTGTGATTGTATGATTGTATTTGCGAGATTGTATTTGGGATACTGTAATTGTATGATTGCGATTGTATGATTGCGATTGTATGATTGTGATAGTATGATTGTGATTGTATGATTGTGATTGTATGACTGTGATTGTATGATTGTGATTGTATGATTGTGATTGTATGATTGTGAAAGTATGATTGTGATGGTATGATTGTGATTGTATGATTGCGATTGTATGATTGTGATTGTATGATTGTGAATGTGTGATTGTGATTGTATGATTGTGATTGTATGATTGTATTTGCGAGATTGTATTTGGGATACTGTAATTGTATGATTGCGATTGTATGATTGCGATTGTATGATTGTGATTGTATGATTGTGTATGTATGATTGTGATTGTATGATTGTATTTGGGAGATTGTATTTGGGATATTGTAATTGTATGATTGCGATTGTATGATTGTGATTGTATGATTGTGATGTATGATTGTAATTGTATGATTATGATTGTATGATTGTGATTGTATGATTGTGATGGTATGATTGTGATTGTATGATTGCGATCGTATGATTGTGATTGTATGATTATGATTGTATGATTGTGATTGTATGATTGCGATTGTATGATTGTGATTGTATGATTAAGTTTGTATTTTTGTGATTTTATGATTGTGATTGTATGATTGTGATTGTATGATTGCGATTGTATGAATGCGATTGTATGATTGTGATTGCATAATTGTGATTGTATGATTGTGATTGTATGATTGTGATTGTATGATTGTGATTGTCTGATTGTGGTTGTATGATTGTGATTGTATGATTGAGATTGTATGATTGTGATTGTATGATTGCGATTGTATGATTGCGATTGTATGATTGTGATTGTATGATTGTGATTGTATGATTGTGATTGTATGATTGTGATTGTATGATTGTGATTGTATGATTGTGGTTGTATGATTGTGATTGTATGATTGTGATTGTATGATTGTGAAAGTACGATCGTGATTGTATGATTATGATTGTATGATTGTGGTTGTGCGATTGTGATTGTACGATTGTGATTGTACGATTGTGATTGTATGATTGTGATTGCATGATTATGATTGTATGATTGTGATTGCATGATTGTGATTGTATGATTGTGATTGCATGATTTTGAATGTATGATTGTGATTGTATGATTGTGATTGTATGATTGTGATTGTATGATTGTGATTGTATGATTGTGATTGTATGATTGTGATTGTATGATTGTGATAGTATGATTGTGATTGTATGATTGTGATTGTATGATTGTGATTGTATGATTATGATTGTATGATTGTGATTGTATGATTGTGATTGTATGATTGCGATCGTATGATTGTGATTGTATGATTATGATTGTATGATTGTGATTGTATGATTGCGATTGTATGATTGTGATTGTATGATTATGATTGTATTTTTGTGATTGTATGATTGTGATTGTATGATCCTGATTGTATGATTGTGATTGTATGATTGTGATTGTCTGATTGTGGTTGTGCGATTGTGATTGTACGATTGTGATTGTACGATTGTGATTGTATGATTGTGATTGCATGATTATGATTGTATGATTGTGATTGCATGATTGTGATTGTATGATTGTGATTGCATGATTTGGAATGTATGATTGTGGTTGTATGATTGTGATTGTATGATTGTGATTGTATGATTGTGATTGTATGATTGTGATTGTATGATTGTGATAGTATGATTGTGATTGTATGATTGCGATTGTATGATTGTGATTGTATGATTGTGATTGTATGAATGCTATTGTATGATTGTGATTGTATGATTGTGATTGTATGATTGTGATTGTATGATTGTGATTGTATGATTGTATTTGGGAGATTGTATTTGGGATATTGTAATTGTATGATTGCGATTGTATGATTGTGATTGTATGATTGTGATTGTATGATTGTGATGTATGATTGTAATTGTATGATTATGATTGTATGATTGTGATTGTATGATTGAGATTGTATGATTGTTATTGTATGCTTGCGATTGTATGAATGTGTTTGTATGATTGTGATTGTATGATTGTGATTGTATGATTGTGATTGTATGATTGTGATTGTATGATTGTGATTGTATGATTGTGATTGTATGATTGTGATTGTATGATTGTGATTGTATGATTGTGATTCTATGATTGTGATTGTATGATTGTGATTGTATGATTGTGATTGTATGATAGTGATTGTATGATTGTGATTGTATGATTGTGTATGTATGATTGTGATTGTATGATTGTATTTGGGAGATTGTATTTGGGATATTGTAATTGTATGATTGCGATTGTATGATTGTGATTGTATGATTGTGATGTATGATTGTAATTGTATGATTATGATTGTATGATTGTGATTGTATGATTGTGATGGTATGATTGTGATTGTATGATTGCGATCGTATGATTGTGATTGTATGATTATGATTGTATGATTGTGATTGTATGATTGCGATTGTATGATTGTGATTGTATGATTAAGTTTGTATTTTTGTGATTTTATGATTGTGATTGTATGATTGTGATTGTATGATTGTGATTGTATGATTGCGATTGTATGAATGCGATTGTATGATTGTGATTGCATAATTGTGATTGTATGATTGTGATTGTATGATTGTGATTGTCTGATTGTGGTTGTATGATTGTGATTGTATGATTGAGATTGTATGATTGTGATTGTATGATTGCGATTGTATGATTGCGATTGTATGATTGTGATTGTATGATTGTGATTGCATGATTGTGATTGTATGATTGTGATTGCATGATTTTGAATGTATGATTGTGATTGTATGATTGTGATTGTATGATTGTGATTGTATGATTGTGATTGTATGATTGTGATTGTATGATTGTGATTGTATGATTGTGATAGTATGATTGTGATTGTATGATTGTGATTGTATGATTGTGATTGTATGATTATGATTGTATGATTGTGATTGTATGATTGTGATTGTATGATTGCGATCGTATGATTGTGATTGTATGATTATGATTGTATGATTGTGACTGTATGATTGCGATTGTATGATTGTGATTGTATGATTATGATTGTATTTTTGTGATTGTATGATTGTGATTGTATGATCCTGATTGTATGATTGTGATTGTATGATTGAGATTGTCTGATTGTGGTTGTGCGATTGTGATTGTACGATTGTGATTGTACGATTGTGATTGTATGATTGTGATTGCATGATTATGATTGTATGATTGTGATTGCATGATTGTGATTGTATGATTGTGATTGCATGATTTGGAATGTATGATTGTGATTGTATGATTGTGATTGTATGATTGTGATTGTATGATTGTGATTGTATGATTGTGATTGTATGATTGTGATTGTATGATTGTGATAGTATGATTGTGATTGTATGATTGCGATTGTATGATTGTGATTGTATGATTGCGATTGTATGAATGCTATTGTATGATTGTGATTGTATGATTGTGATTGTATGATTGTGATTGTATGATTGTGATTGTATGATTGTATTTGGGAGATTGTATTTGGGATATTGTAATTGTATGATTGCGATTGTATGATTGTGATTGTATGATTGTGATGTATGATTGTAATTGTATGATTATGATTGTATGATTGTGATTGTATGATTGAGATTGTATGATTGTTATTGTATGCTTGCGATCGTATGATTGTGATTGTATGATTATGATTGTATGATTGTGATTGTATGATTGCGATTGTATGATTGTGATTGTATGATTAAGTTTGTATTTTTGTGATTTTATGATTGTGATTGTATGATTGTGATTGTATGATTGCGATTGTATGAATGCGATTGTATGATTGTGATTGCATAATTGTGATTGTATGATTGTGATTGTATGATTGTGATTGTATGATTGTGATTGTCTGATTGTGGTTGTATGATTGTGATTGTATGATTGAGATTGTATGATTGTGATTGTATGATTGCGATTGTATGATTGCGATTGTATGATTGTGATTGTATGATTGTGATTGTATGATTGTGATTGTATGATTGTGATTGTATGATTGTGATTGTATGATTGTGGTTGTATGATTGTGATTGTATGATTGTGATTGTATGATTGTGAAAGTACGATCGTGATTGTATGATTATGATTGTATGATTGTGGTTGTGCGATTGTGATTGTACGATTGTGATTGTACGATTGTGATTGTATGATTGTGA
This sequence comes from Megachile rotundata, assembly GCF_050947335.1. Taxonomy (NCBI): domain Eukaryota; kingdom Metazoa; phylum Arthropoda; class Insecta; order Hymenoptera; family Megachilidae; genus Megachile; species Megachile rotundata. Next base: position 1,375,279 of record NW_027473341.1, on the reverse strand, counting down.
TTGCATGATTATGATTGTATGATTGTGATTGCATGATTGTGATTGTATGATTGTGATTGCATGATTTTGAATGTATGATTGTGATTGTATGATTGTGATTGTATGATTGTGATTGTATGATTGTGATTGTATGATTGTGATTGTATGATTGTGATTGTATGATTGTGATAGTATGATTGTGATTGTATGATTGTGATTGTATGATTGTGATTGTATGATTATGATTGTATGATTGTGATTGTATGATTGTGATTGTATGATTGCGATCGTATGATTGTGATTGTATGATTATGATTGTATGATTGTGATTGTATGATTGCGATTGTATGATTGTGATTGTATGATTATGATTGTATTTTTGTGATTGTATGATTGTGATTGTATGATCCTGATTGTATGATTGTGATTGTATGATTGTGATTGTCTGATTGTGGTTGTGCGATTGTGATTGTACGATTGTGATTGTACGATTGTGATTGTATGATTGTGATTGCATGATTATGATTGTATGATTGTGATTGCATGATTGTGATTGTATGATTGTGATTGCATGATTTGGAATGTATGATTGTGGTTGTATGATTGTGATTGTATGATTGTGATTGTATGATTGTGATTGTATGATTGTGATTGTATGATTGTGATAGTATGATTGTGATTGTATGATTGCGATTGTATGATTGTGATTGTATGATTGTGATTGTATGAATGCTATTGTATGATTGTGATTGTATGATTGTGATTGTATGATTGTGATTGTATGATTGTGATTGTATGATTGTATTTGGGAGATTGTATTTGGGATATTGTAATTGTATGATTGCGATTGTATGATTGTGATTGTATGATTGTGATGTATGATTGTAATTGTATGATTATGATTGTATGATTGTGATTGTATGATTGAGATTGTATGATTGTTATTGTATGCTTGCGATTGTATGAATGTGTTTGTATGATTGTGATTGTATGATTGTGATTGTATGATTGTGATTGTATGATTGTGATTGTATGATTGTGATTGTATGATTGTGATTGTATGATTGTGATTGTATGATTGTGATTGTATGATTGTGATTCTATGATTGTGATTGTATGATTGTGATTGTATGATTGTGATTGTATGATAGTGATTGTATGATTGTGATTGTATGATTGTGTATGTATGATTGTGATTGTATGATTGTATTTGGGAGATTGTATTTGGGATATTGTAATTGTATGATTGCGATTGTATGATTGTGATTGTATGATTGTGATGTATGATTGTAATTGTATGATTATGATTGTATGATTGTGATTGTATGATTGTGATGGTATGATTGTGATTGTATGATTGCGATCGTATGATTGTGATTGTATGATTATGATTGTATGATTGTGATTGTATGATTGCGATTGTATGATTGTGATTGTATGATTAAGTTTGTATTTTTGTGATTTTATGATTGTGATTGTATGATTGTGATTGTATGATTGTGATTGTATGATTGCGATTGTATGAATGCGATTGTATGATTGTGATTGCATAATTGTGATTGTATGATTGTGATTGTATGATTGTGATTGTCTGATTGTGGTTGTATGATTGTGATTGTATGATTGAGATTGTATGATTGTGATTGTATGATTGCGATTGTATGATTGCGATTGTATGATTGTGATTGTATGATTGTGATTGCATGATTGTGATTGTATGATTGTGATTGCATGATTTTGAATGTATGATTGTGATTGTATGATTGTGATTGTATGATTGTGATTGTATGATTGTGATTGTATGATTGTGATTGTATGATTGTGATTGTATGATTGTGATAGTATGATTGTGATTGTATGATTGTGATTGTATGATTGTGATTGTATGATTATGATTGTATGATTGTGATTGTATGATTGTGATTGTATGATTGCGATCGTATGATTGTGATTGTATGATTATGATTGTATGATTGTGATTGTATGATTGCGATTGTATGATTGTGATTGTATGATTATGATTGTATTTTTGTGATTGTATGATTGTGATTGTATGATCCTGATTGTATGATTGTGATTGTATGATTGAGATTGTCTGATTGTGGTTGTGCGATTGTGATTGTACGATTGTGATTGTACGATTGTGATTGTATGATTGTGATTGCATGATTATGATTGTATGATTGTGATTGCATGATTGTGATTGTATGATTGTGATTGCATGATTTGGAATGTATGATTGTGATTGTATGATTGTGATTGTATGATTGTGATTGTATGATTGTGATTGTATGATTGTGATTGTATGATTGTGATTGTATGATTGTGATAGTATGATTGTGATTGTATGATTGCGATTGTATGATTGTGATTGTATGATTGCGATTGTATGAATGCTATTGTATGATTGTGATTGTATGATTGTGATTGTATGATTGTGATTGTATGATTGTGATTGTATGATTGTATTTGGGAGATTGTATTTGGGATATTGTAATTGTATGATTGCGATTGTATGATTGTGATTGTATGATTGTGATGTATGATTGTAATTGTATGATTATGATTGTATGATTGTGGTTGTATGATTGAGATTGTATGATTGTTATTGTATGCTTGCGATTGTATGAATGTGCTTGTATGATTGTGATCGTATGATTGTGATTGTACGATTATGATTGTATGATTGTGATTGTATGATTGCGATTGTATGATTGTGATTGTATGATTGTGATGTATGATTGTAATTGTATGATTATGATTGTATGATTGTGATTGTATGATTGAGATTGTATGATTGTGATTGTATGCTTGCGATTGCATGATTGTGATTGTATGATTGTGATTGTATGATTGTGATTGTATGATTGTGATTGTATGATTATGATTGTATGATTGTGATTGTATGATTGTGATTGTATGATTGTTATTGTATGATTGTGATAGTATGATTGTGATTGTATGATTGTGATTGTATGACTGTGATTGTATGATTGTGATTGTATGATTGTGATTGTATGATTGTGAAAGTATGATTGTGATGGTATGATTGTGATTGTATGATTGTGATTGTATGATTGTGATTGTATTATTGTGATTGTATGATTGTGATTGTATGATTGTATTTGCGAGATTGTATTTGGGATACTGTAATTGTATGATTGCGATTGTATGATTGCGATTGTATGATTGTGATAGTATGATTGTGATTGTATGATTGTGATTGTATGACTGTGATTGTATGATTGTGATTGTATGATTGTGATTGTATGATTGTGAAAGTATGATTGTGATGGTATGATTGTGATTGTATGATTGTGATTGTATGATTGTGATTGTATGATTGTGATTGTGTGATTGTGATTGTATGATTGTATTTGCGAGATTGTATTTGGGATACTGTAATTGTATGATTGCGATTGTATGATTGCGATTGTATGATTGTGATTGTATGATTGTGTATGTATGATTGTGATTGTATGATTGTATTTGGGAGATTGTATTTGGGATATTGTAATTGTATGATTGCGATTGTATGATTGTGATTGTATGATTAAGTTTGTATTTTTGTGATTTTATGATTGTGATTGTATGATTGTGATTGTATGATTGCGATTGTATGAATGCGATTGTATGATTGTGATTGCATAATTGTGATTGTATGATTGTGATTGTATGATTGTGATTGTCTGATTGTGGTTGTATGATTGTGATTGTATGATTGAGATTGTATGATTGTGATTGTATGATTGCGATTGTATGATTGCGATTGTATGATTGTGATTGTATGATTGTGATTGTATGATTGTGATTGTATGATTGTAATTGTATGATTGTGATTGTATGATTGTGATGTATGATTGTAATTGTATGATTATGATTGTATGATTGTGATTGTATGATTGTGATGGTATGATTGTGATTGTGTGATTGCGGTCGTATGATTGTGATTGTATGATTATGATTGTATGATTGTGATTGTATGATTGCGATTGTATGATTGTGATTGTATGATTAAGTTTGTATTTTTGTGATTTTATGATTGTGATTGTATGATTGTGATTGTATGATTGTGATTGTATGATTGCGATTGTATGAATGCGATTGTATGATTGTGATTGCATAATTGTGATTGTATGATTGTGATTGTATGATTGTGATTGTCTGATTGTGGTTGTATGATTGTGATTGTATGATTGAGATTGTATGATTGTGATTGTATGATTGCGATTGTATGATTGCGATTGTATGATTGTGATTGTATGATTGTGATTGTATGATTGTGATTGTATGATTGTAATTGTATGATTGTGATTGTATGATTGTGGTTGTATGATTGTGATTGTATGATTGTGATTGTATGATTGTGAAAGTATGATCGTGATTGTATGATTATGATTGTATGATTGTGGTTGTGCGATTGTGATTGTACGATTGTGATTGTACGATTGTGATTGTATGATTGTGATTGCATGATTATGATTGTATGATTGTGATTGCATGATTGTGATTGTATGATTGTGATTGCATGATTTTGAATGTATGATTGTGATTGTATGATTGTGATTGTATGATTGTGATTGTATGATTGTGATTGTATGATTGTGATTGTATGATTGTGATAGTATGATTGTGATTGTATGATTGTGATTGTATGATTGTGATTGTATGATTATGATTGTATGATTGTGATTGTATGATTGTGATTGTATGATTGCGATCGTATGATTGTGATTGTATGATTATGATTGTATGATTGTGATTGTATGATTGCGATTGTATGATTGTGATTGTATGATTATGATTGTATTTTTGTGATTGTATGATTGTGATTGTATGATCCTGATTGTATGATTGTGATTGTCTGATTGTGGTTGTGCGATTGTGATTGTACGATTGTGATTGTACGATTGTGATTGTATGATTGTGATTGCATGATTATGATTGTATGATTGTGATTGCATGATTGTGATTGTATGATTGTGATTGCATGATTTGGAATGTATGATTGTGGTTGTATGATTGTGATTGTATGATTGTGATTGTATGATTGTGATTGTATGATTGTGATTGTATGATTGTGATAGTATGATTGTGATTGTATGATTGCGATTGTATGATTGTGATTGTATGATTGTGATTGTATGAATGCTATTGTATGATTGTGATTGTATGATTGTGATTGTATGATTGTGATTGTATGATTGTATTTGGGAGATTGTATTTGGGATATTGTAATTGTATGATTGCGATTGTATGATTGTGATTGTATGATTGTGATGTATGATTGTAATTGTATGATTATGATTGTATGATTGTGATTGTATGATTGAGATTGTATGATTGTTATTGTATGCTTGCGATTGTATGAATGTGTTTGTATGATTGTGATTGTATGATTGTGATTGTATGATTGTGATTGTATGATTGTGATTGTATGATTGTGATTGTATGATTGTGATTGTATGATTGTGATTGTATGATTGTGATTGTATGATTGTGAATGTACGATTGTGATTGTACGATTGTGATTGTATGATTGTGATTGTATGATTGTGATTGTATGATTGTGATTGTATGATTGTATTTGGGAGATTGTATTTGGGATATTGTAATTGTATGATTGCGATTGTATGATTGTGATTACATGATTGTGATTGTATGATTGTGATTGTATGATTGTGATTATATGAGTGTGATTGTGTGATTGTGGTTGTGCGATTGATATTGTACGATTGTGATTGTACGATTGTGATTGTACGATTGTGATTGAATGATTGTGATTGTATGATTAAGATTGTATGATTGTGATTGCATGATTGTGATTGTATGATTGTGATTGCATGATTTCGAATGTATGATTGTGATTGTATGATTGTGATTGTATGATTGTGATTGTATGATTGTGATTGTATGATTGTGATTGTATGATTGCGATTGTATGATTGTGATTGTATGATTGTGATTGTATGATTGTGATTGCATGATTGTGATTGTATGATTGTGATTTTATGATTGTGATTGTATGATTGTGATTGTATGATTGTGATTGTATGATTGTGATAGTATGATTGTGATTGTATGATTGTGATTGTATGATTGTGATTGTATGATTGTATTTGGGAGATTGTATTTGGGAGATTGTATTTGGGAGATTGTATTTGGGAGATTGTAATTGTATGATTGCGATTGTATGATTGTGATTGTATGATTGCGATTGTATGATTGTGATTGTATGATTGTGATTGTATGATTGTGATTGTATGATTGTATTTGGGAGATTGTATTTGGGATATTGTAATTGTATGATTGCGATTGTATGATTGTGATTGTATGATTGTGATGTATGATTGTAATTGTATGATTATGATTGTATGATTGTGATTGTATGATTGAGATTGTATGATTGTTATTGTATGCTTGCGATTGTATGAATGTGCTTGTATGATTGTGATCGTATGATTGTGATTGTACGATTATGATTGTATGATTGTGATTGTATGATTGCGATTGTATGATTGTGATTGTATGATTGTGATGTATGATTGTAATTGTATGATTATGATTGTATGATTGTGATTGTATGATTGAGATTGTATGATTGTGATTGTATGCTTGCGATTGCATGATTGTGATTGTATGATTGTGATTGTATGATTGTGATTGTATGATTGTGATTGTATGATTATGATTGTATGATTGTGATTGTATGATTGTGATTGTATGATTGTTATTGTATGATTGTGATAGTATGATTGTGATTGTATGATTGTGATTGTATGACTGTGATTGTATGATTGTGATTGTATGATTGTGATTGTATGATTGTGAAAGTATGATTGTGATGGTATTATTGTGATTGTATGATTGTGATTGTATGATTGTGATTGTATGATTGTGATTGTATTATTGTGATTGTATGATTGTGATTGTATGATTGTGATTGTATGATTGTATTTGCGAGATTGTATTTGGGATACTGTAATTGTATGATTGCGATTGTATGATTGCGATTGTATGATTGTGATAGTATGATTGTGATTGTATGATTGTGATTGTATGACTGTGATTGTATGATTGTGATTGTATGATTGTGATTGTATGATTGTGAAAGTATGATTGTGATGGTATGATTGTGATTGTATGATTGTGATTGTATGATTGTGATTGTATGATTGTGATTGTGTGATTGTGATTGTATGATTGTATTTGCGAGATTGTATTTGGGATACTGTAATTGTATGATTGCGATTGTATGATTGCGATTGTATGATTGTGTATGTATGATTGTGATTGTATGATTGTATTTGGGAGATTGTATTTGGGATATTGTAATTGTATGATTGCGATTGTATGATTGTGATTGTATGATTGTGATGTATGATTGTAATTGTATGATTATGATTGTATGATTGTGATTGTATGATTGTGATGGTATGATTGTGATTGTGTGATTGCGGTCGTATGATTGTGATTGTATGATTATGATTGTATGATTGTGATTGTATGATTGCGATTGTATGATTGTGATTGTATGATTAAGTTTGTATTTTTGTGATTTTATGATTGTGATTGTATGATTGTGATTGTATGATTGTGATTGTATGATTGCGATTGTATGAATGCGATTGTATGATTGTGATTGCATAATTGTGATTCTATGATTGTGATTGTATGATTGTGATTGTCTGATTGTGGTTGTATGATTGTGATTGTATGATTGAGATTGTATGATTGTGATTGTATGATTGCGATTGTATGATTGCGATTGTATGATTGTGATTGTATGATTGTGATTGTATGATTGTGATTGTATGATTGTAATTGTATGATTGTGATTGTATGATTGTGGTTGTATGATTGTGATTGTATGATTGTGATTGTATGATTGTGAAAGTATGATCGTGATTGTATGATTATGATTGTATGATTGTGGTTGTGCGATTGTGATTGTACGATTGTGATTGTACGATTGTGATTGTATGATTGTGATTGCATGATTATGATTGTATGATTGTGATTGCATGATTGTGATTGTATGATTGTGATTGCATGATTTTGAATGTATGATTGTGATTGTATGATTGTGATTGTATGATTGTGATTGTATGATTGTGATTGTATGATTGTGATTGTATGATTGTGATTGTATGATTGTGATAGTATGATTGTGATTGTATGATTGTGATTGTATGATTGTGATTGTATGATTATGATTGTATGATTGTGATTGTATGATTGTGATTGTATGATTGTGATTGTATGATTGCGATCGTATGATTGTGATTGTATGATTATGATTGTATGATTGTGATTGTATGATTGCGATTGTATGATTGTGATTGTATGATTATGATTGTATTTTTGTGATTGTATGATTGTGATTGTATGATCCTGATTGTATGATTGTGATTGTATGATTGTGATTGTCTGATTGTGGTTGTGCGATTGTGATTGTACGATTGTGATTGTACGATTGTGATTGTATGATTGTGATTGCATGATTATGATTGTATGATTGTGATTGCATGATTGTGATTGTATGATTGTGATTGCATGATTTGGAATGTACGATTGTGGTTGTATGATTGTGATTGTATGATTGTGATTGTATGATTGTGATTGTATGATTGTGATTGTATGATTGTGATAGTATGATTGTGATTGTATGATTGCGATTGTATGATTGTGATTGTATGATTGTGATTGTATGAATGCTATTGTATGATTGTGATTGTATGATTGTGATTGTATGATTGTGATTGTATGTTTGTATTTGGGAGATTGTATTTGGGATATTGTAATTGTATGATTGCGATTGTATGATTGTGATTGTATGATTGTGATGTATGATTGTAATTGTATGATTATGATTGTATGATTGTGATTGTATGATTGAGATTGTATGATTGTTATTGTATGCTTGCGATTGTATGAATGTGTTTGTATGATTGTGATTGTATGATTGTGATTGTATGATTGTGATTGTATGATTGTGATTGTATGATTGTGATTGTATGATTGTGATTGTATGATTGTGATTGTATGATTGTGATTGTATGATTGTGATTGTATGATTGTGATTGTATGATTGTGATTGTATGATTGTGATTGTATGATTGTGATTGTATGATTGTGATTGTATGATTGTGATTGTATGATTGTGATGTATGATTGTAATTGTATGATTATGATTGTATGATTGTGATTGTATGATTGTGATTGTATGATTGCGATCGTATGATTGTGATTGTATGATTGTGATTGTATGATTGTGATAGTATGATTGTGACTGTATGATTGTGATTGTATGATTGTGATTGTATGATTGTGATTGTATGATTGTGATTGTATGATTGTGATTGTATGATTGTGATTGTATGATTGTGATTGTATGATTGTGATTGTATGATTGTGATTGTCTGATTGTGGTTGTGCGATTGTGATTGTACGATTGTGATTGTACGATTGTGATTGTATGATTGTGATTGCATGATTATGGTTATATGATTGTGATTGCATGATTGTGATTGTATGATTGTGATTGAATGATTTTGAATGTATGATTGTGATTGTATGATTGTGATTGTATGATTGTGATTTTATGATTGTGATTGTATGATTGCGATAGTATGATTGTGATTGTATGATTGCGATTGTATGAATGCTATTGTATGATTGTGAAAGTATGATTGTGATTGTATGATTGTGATTGTATGATTGTGATTGTATGATTGTGATTTTATGATTGTGATTGTATGATAGTGATTGTATGATTGTGATTGTATGATTGTGTATGTATGATTGTGATTGTATGATTGTATTTGGGAGATTGTATTTGGGATATTGTAATTGTATGATTGCGATTGTATGATTGTGATTGTATGATTGTGATGTATGATTGTAATTGTATGATTATGATTGTATGATTGTGATTGTATGATTGTGATGGTATGATTGTGATTGTATGATTGCGATCGTATGATTGTGATTGTATGATTATGATTGTATGATTGTGATTGTATGATTGCGATTGTATGATTGTGATTGTATGATTAAGTTTGTATTTTTGTGATTTTATGATTGTGATTGTATGATTGTGATTGTATGATTGTGATTGTATGATTGCGATTGTATGAATGCGATTGTATGATTGTGATTGCATAATTGTGATTGTATGATTGTGATTGTATGATTGTGATTGTCTGATCGTGGTTGTATGATTGTGATTGTATGATTGAGATTGTATGATTGTGATTGTATGATTGCGATTGTATGATTGCGATTGTATGATTGTGATTGTATGATTGTGATTGCATGATTGTGATTGTATGATTGTGATTGCATGATTTTGAATGTATGATTGTGATTGTATGATTGTGATTGTATGATTGTGATTGTATGATTGTGATTGTATGATTGTGATTGTATGATTGTGATTGTATGATTGTGATTGTATGATTGTGATTGTATGATTGTGATTGTCTGATTGTGGTTGTGCGATTGTGATTGTACGATTGTGATTGTACGATTGTGATTGTATGATTGTGATTGCATGATTATGATTATATGATTGTGATTGCATGATTGTGGTTGTATGATTGTGATTGCATGATTTTGAATGTATGATTGTGATTGTATGATTGTGATTGTATGATTGTGATTGTATGATTGTGATTGTATGATTGTGATTGTATGATTGTGATTGTATGATTGTGATTGTATGATTGTGATTGTATGATTGTGATTGTATGATAGTGATTGTATGATTGTGATTGTCTGATTGTGGTTGTGCGATTGTGATTGTACGATTGTGATTGTACGATTGTGATAGTATGATTGTGATTGTATGATTGTGATTGTATGATTGTATTTGGGAGATTGTATTTGGGATATTGTAATTGTATGATTGCGATTGTATGATTGTGATTGTATGATTGTGATGTATGATTGTAATTGTATGATTATGATTGTATGATTGTGATTGTATGATTGAGATTGTATGATTGTTATTGTATGCTTGCGATTGTATGAATGTGCTTGTATGATTGTGATCGTATGATTGTGATTGTACGATTATGATTGTATGATTGAGATTGTATGATTGCGATTGTATGATTGTGATTGTATGATTGTGATGTATGATTGTAATTGTATGATTATGATTGTATGATTGTGATTGTATGATTGAGATTGTATGATTGTGATTGTATGCTTGCGATTGCATGATTGTGATTGTATGATTGTGATTGTATGATTGTGATTGTATGATTGTGATTGTATGATTATGATTGTATGATTGTGATTGTATGATTGTGATTGTATGATTGTTATTGTATGATTGTGATAGTATGATTGTGATGGTATGATTGTGATTGTATGATTGTGATTGTATGATTGTGATTGTATGATTGTGATTGTATGATTGTGATTGTATGATTGTGATTGTATGATTGTATTTGCGAGATTGTATTTGGGATACTGTAATTGTATGATTGCGATTGTATGATTGCGATTGTATGATTGTGATAGTATGATTGTGATTGTATGATTGTGATTGTATGACTGTGATTGTATGATTGTGATTGTATGATTGTGATTGTATGATTGTGAAAGTATGATTGTGATGGTATGATTGTGATTGTATGATTGTGATTGTATGATTGTGATTGTATGATTGTGATTGTGTGATTGTGATTGTATGATTGTATTTGCGAGATTGTATTTGGGATACTGTAATTGTATGATTGCGATTGTATGATTGCGATTGTATGATTGTGATTGTATGATTGTGTATGTATGATTGTGATTGTATGATTGTATTTGGGAGATTGTATTTGGGATATTGTAATTGTATGATTGCGATTGTATGATTGTGATTGTATGATTGTGATGTATGATTGCAATTGTATGATTATGATTGTATGATTGTGATTGTATGATTGTGATGGTATGATTGTGATTGTATGATTGCGGTCGTATGATTGTGATTGTATGATTATGATTGTATGATTGTGATTGTATGATTGCGATTGTATGATTGTGATTGTATGATTAAGTTTGTATTTTTGTGATTTTATGATTGTGATTGTATAATTGTGATTGTATGATTGTGATTGTATGATTGCGATTGTATGAATGCGATTGTATGATTGTGATTGCATAATTGTGATTGTATGATTGTGATTGTATGATTGTGATTGTCTGATTGTGGTTGTATGATTGTGATTGAATGATTGAGATTGTATGATTGTGATTGTATGATTGCGATTGTATGATTGCGATTGTATGATTGTGATTGTATGATTGTGATTGTATGATTGTGATTGTATGATTGTAATTGTATGATTGTGATTGTATGATTGTGGTTGTATGATTGTGATTGTATGATTGTGATTGTATGATTGTGAAAGTATGATCGTGATTGTATGATTATGATTGTATGATTGTGGTTGTGCGATTGTGATTGTACGATTGTGATTGTACGATTGTGATTGTATGATTGGGATTGCATGATTATGATTGTATGATTGTGATTGCATGATTGTGATTGTATGATTGTGATTGCATGATTTTGAATGTATGATTGTGATTGTATGATTGTGATTGTATGATTGTGATTGTATGATTGTGATTGTATGATTGTGATTGTATGATTGTGATAGTATGATTGTGATTGTATGATTGTGATTGTATGATTGTGATTGTATGATTATGATTGTATGATTGTGATTGTATGATTGTGATTGTATGATTGCGATCGTATGATTGTGATTGTATGATTATGATTGTATGATTGTGATTGTATGATTGCGATTGTATGATTGTGATTGTATGATTATGATTGTATTTTTGTGATTGTATGATTGTGATTGTATGATTGAGATTGTATGATTGTGATTGTATGATTGCGATTGTATGATTGCGATTGTATGATTGTGATTGTATGATTGTGATTGCATGATTGTGATTGTATGATTGTGATTGCATGATTTTGAATGTATGATTGTGATTGTATGATTGTGATTGTATGATTGTGATTGTATGATTGTGATTGTATGATTGTGATTGTATGATTGTGATTGTATGATTGTGATTGTATGATTGTGATTGTATGATTGTGATTGTATGATTGTGATTGTATGATTGTGATTGTCTGATTGTGGTTGTGCGATTGTGATTGTACGATTGTGATTGTACGATTGTGATTGTATGTTTGTGATTGCATGATTATGATTATATGATTGTGATTGCATGATTGTGATTGTATGATTGTGATTGCATGATTTTGAATGTATGATTGTGATAGTATGATTGTGATTGTATGATTGTGATTGTATGATTGTGATTGTATGATTGTGATTGTATGATTGTGATTGTATGATTGTGATTGTATGATAGTGATTGTATGATTGTGATTGTCTGATTGTGGTTGTGCGATTGTGATTGTACGATTGTGATTGTACGATTGTGATAGTATGATTGTGATTGTATGATTGTGATTGTATGATTGTATTTGGGAGATTGTATTTGGGATATTGTAATTGTATGATTGCGATTGTATGATTGTGATTGTATGATTGTGATGTATGATTGTAATTGTATGATTATGATTGTATGATTGTGATTGTATGATTGAGATTGTATGATTGTTATTGTATGCTTGCGATTGTATGAATGTGATTGTATGATTGTGATTGTATGATTGTGATTGTATGATTGTGATTGTATGATTGTGATTGTATGATTGTGATTGTATGATTGTGATTGTATGATTGTGATTGTATGATTGTGATTGTATGATTGTGATTGTATGATTGTGATTGTATGATTGTGATTGTATGATTGTGATGTATGATTGTAATTGTATGATTATGATTGTATGATTGTGATTGTATGATTGTGATTGTATGATTGTGATTGTATGATTGTGATTGTCTGATTGTGGTTGTGCGATTGTGATTGTACGATTGTGATTGTACGATTGTGATTGTATGATTGTGATTGCATGATTATGATTATATGATTGTGATTGCATGATTGTGATTGTATGATTGTGATTGCATGATTTTGTATGTATGATTGTGATTGTATGATTGTGATTGTATGATTGTGATTGTATGATTGTGATTGTATGATTGCGATAGTATGATTGTGATTGTATGATTGCGATTGTATGAATGCTATTGTATGATTGTGAAAGTATGATTGTGATTGTATGATTGTGATTGTATGATTGTGATTGTATGATTGTGATTGTATGATTGTGATTGTATGATTGTGATTGTCTGATTGTGGTTGTGCGATTGTGATTGTACGATTGTGATTGTACGATTGTGATTGTATGATTGAGATTGCATGATTATGATTGTATGATTGTGATTGCATGATTGTGATTGTATGATTGCGATTGCATGATTTTGAATGTATGATTGTGATTGTATGATTGTGATTGTATGATTGTGATTGTATGATTGTGATTGTATGATTGTATTTGGGAGATTGTATTTGGGATATTGTAATTGTATGATTGCGATTGTATGATTGTGATTGTATGATTGTGATGTATGATTGTAATTGTATGATTATGATTGTATGATTGTGATTGTATGATTGAGATTATATGATTGTTATTGTATGCTTGCGATTGTATGAATGTGATTGTATGATTGTGATTGTATGATTGTGATTGCATGATTGTGATTGTATGATTGTGATTGTATGATTGTGATTGTATGATTGTGATTGTATGATTGTGATTGTATGATTGTGAATGTACGATTGTGATTGCACGATTGTGATTGTATGATTGTGATTGTATGATTGTGATTGTATGATTGTATTTGGGAGATTGTATTTGGGATATTGTAATTGTATGATTGCGATTGTATGATTGTGATTACATGATTGTGATTGTATGATTGTGATTGTATGATTGTGATTATATGAGTGTGATTGTGTGATTGTGGTTGTGCGATTGATATTGTACGATTGTGATTGTACGATTGTGATTGAATGATTGTGATTGTATGATTAAGATTGTATGATTGTGATTGCATGATTGTGATTGTATGATTGTGATTGCATGATTTCGAATGTATGATTGTGATTGTATGATTGTGATTGTATGATTGTGATTGTATGATTGTGATTATATGATTGTGATTGTATGATTGTGATTGTATGATTGTGATTGTATGATTGTGATTGTATGATTGTGATTGCATGATTGTGATTGTATGATTGTGATTGTATGATTGCGATTGTATGATTGTGATTGTATGATTGTGATTGTATGATTGTGATAGTATGATTGTGATTGTATGATTGTGATTGTATGATTGTGATTGTATGATTGTATTTGGGAGATTGTATTTGGGAGATTGTATTTGGGAGATTGTAATTGTATGATTGCGATTGTATGATTGTGATTGTATGATTGCGATTGTATGATTGTGATTGTATGATTGTGATGTATGATTGTAATTGTATGATTATGATTGTATGATTGTGATTGTATGATTGTATTTGGGAGATTGTAGTTGGGAGATTGTATTTGGGAGATTGTATTTGGCAGATTGTATTTGGGAGATTGTAATTGTATGATTGCGATTGTATGATTGTGATTGTATGATTGCGATTGTATGATTGTGATTGTATGATTGTGATGTATGATTGTAATTGTATGATTATGATTGTATGATTGTGATTGTATGATTGAGATTGTATGATTGTGATTGTATGCTTGCGATTGCATGATTGTGATTGTATGATTGTGATTGTATGATTGTGATTGTATGATTGTGATTGTATGATTATGATTGTATGATTGTGATTGTATGATTGTGATTGTATGATTGTTATTGTATGATTGTGATAGTATGATTGTGATTGTATGATTGTGATTGTATGACTGTGATTGTATGATTGTGATTGTATGATTGTGATTGTATGATTGTGAAAGTATGATTGTGATGGTATGATTGTGATTGTATGATTGTGATTGTATGATTGTGATTGTATGATTGTGATTGTATGATTGTGATTGTATGATTGTGATTGTATGATTGTGATTGTATGATTGTATTTGCGAGATTGTATTTGGGATACTGTAATTGTATGATTGCGATTGTATGATTGCGATTGTATGATTGTGATAGTATGATTGTGATTGTATGATTGTGATTGTATGACTGTGATTGTATGATTGTGATTGTATGATTGTGATTGTATGATTGTGAAAGTATGATTGTGATGGTATGATTGTGATTGTATGATTGTGATTGTATGATTGTGATTGTATGATTGGGATTGTGTGATTGTGATTGTATGATTGTGATTGTATGATTGTATTTGCGAGATTGTATTTGGGATACTGTAATTGTATGATTGGGATTGTATGATTGCGATTGTATGATTGTGATTGTATGATTGTGTATGTATGATTGTGATTGTATGATTGTATTTGGGAGATTGTATTTGGGATATTGTAATTGTATGATTGCGATTGTATGATTGTGATTGTATGATTGTGATGTATGATTGTAATTGTATGATTATGATTGTATGATTGTGATTGTATGATTGTGATGGTATGATTGTGATTGTATGATTGCGATCGTATGATTGTGATTGTATGATTATGATTGTATGATTGTGATTGTATGATTGCGATTGTATGATTGTGATTGTATGATTAAGTTTGTATTTTTGTGATTTTATGATTGTGATTGTATGATTGTGACTGTATGATTGTGATTGTATGATTGTGATTGTATGATTGCGATTGTATGAATGCGATTGTATGATTGTGATTGCATAATTGTGATTGTATGATTGTGATTGTATGATTGTGATTGTCTGATTGTGGTTGTATGATTGTGATTGTATGATTGAGATTGTATGATTGTGATTGTATGATTGCGATTGTATGATTGCGATTGTATGATTGTGATTGTATGATTGTGATTGTATGATTTTGATTGTATGATTGTGATTGTATGATTGTGATTGTATGATTGTTGTTGTATGATTGTGATTGTATGATTGTGATTGTATGATTGTGAAAGTATGATCGTGATTGTATGATTATGATTGTATGATTGTGGTTGTGCGATTGTGATTGTACGATTGTGATTGTACGATTGTGATTGTATGATTGTGATTGCATGATTATGATTGTATGATTGTGATTGCATGATTGTGATTGTATGATTGTGATTGCATGATTTTGAATGTATGATTGTGATTGTATGATTGTGATTGTATGATTGTGATTGTATGATTGTGATTGTATGATTGTGATTGTATGATTGTGATAGTATGATTGTGATTGTATGATTGTGATTGTATGATTGTGATTGTATGATTATGATTGTATGATTGTGATTGTATGATTGTGATTGTATGATTGCGATCGTATGATTGTGATTGTATGATTATGATTGTATGATTGTGATTGTATGATTGCGATTGTATGATTGTGATTGTATGATTATGATTGTATTTTTGTGATTGTATGATTGCGATTGTATGATCCTGATTGTATGATTGTGATTGTATGATTGTGATTGTCTGATTGTGGTTGTGCGATTGTGATTGTACGATTGTGATTGTACGATTGTGATTGTATGATTGTGATTGCATGATTATGATTGTATGATTGTGATTGCATGATTGTGATTGTATGATTGTGATTGCATGATTTGGAATGTATGATTGTGGTTGTATGATTGTGATTGTATGATTGTGATTGTATGATTGTGATTGTATGATTGTGATTGTATGATTGTGATTGTATGATTGCGATTGTATGATTGTGATTGTATGATTGTGATTGTATGAATGCTATTGTATGATTGTGATTGTATGATTGTGATTGTATGATTGTGATTGTATGATTGTATTTGGGAGATTGTATTTGGGATATTGTAATTGTATGATTGCGATTGTATGATTGTGATTGTATGATTGTGATGTATGATTGTAATTGTATGATTATGATTGTATGATTGTGATTGTATGATTGAGATTGTATGATTGTTATTGTATGCTTGCGATTGTATGAATGTGTTTGTATGATTGTGATTGTATGATTGTGATTGTATGATTGTGATTGTATGATTGTGATTGCATGATTTTGTATGTATGATTGTGATTGTATGATTGTGATTGTATGATTGTGATTGTATGATTGTGATTGTATGATTGTGATGTATGATTGTAATTGTATGATTATGATTGTATGATTGTGATTGTATGATTGTGATTGTATGATTGCGATCGTATGATTGTGATTGTATGATTGTGATTGTATGATTGTGATAGTATGATTGTGACTGTATGATTGTGATTGTATGATTGTGATTGTATGATTGTGATTGTATGATTGTGATTGTATGATTGTGATTGTATGATTGTGATTGTATGATTGTGATTGTATGATTGTGATTGTCTGATTGTGGTTGTGCGATTGTGATTGTACGATTGTGATTGTACGATTGTGATTGTATGATTGTGATTGCATGATTATGATTATATGATTGTGATTGCATGATTGTGATTGTATGATTGTGATTGTATGATTGTGATGTATGATTGTAATTGTATGATTATGATTGTATGATTGTGATTGTATGATTGTATTTGGGAGATTGTAGTTGGGAGATTGTATTTGGGAGATTGTATTTGGCAGATTGTATTTGGGAGATTGTAATTGTATGATTGTGATTGTATGATTATGATTGTATTTTTGTGATTGTATGATTGTGATTGTATGATCCTGATTGTATGATTGTGATTGTATGATTGTGATCGTCTGATTGTGGTTGTGCGATTGTGATTGTACGATTGTGATTGTACGATTGTGATTGTATGATTGTGATTGCATGATTATGATTGTATGATTGTGATTGCATGATTGTGATTGTATGATTGTGATTGCATGATTTTGAATGTATGATTGTGATAGTATGATTGTGATTGTATGATTGTGATTGTATGACTGTGATTGTATGATTGTGATTGTATGATTGTGATTGTATGATTGTGAAAGTATGATTGTGATGGTATGATTGTGATTGTATGATTGTGATTGTATGATTGTGATTGTATGATTGTGATTGTATGATTGTGATTGTATGATTGTGATTGTATGATTGTGATTGTATGATTGTATTTGCGAGATTGTATTTGGGATACTGTAATTGTATGATTGCGATTGTATGATTGCGATTGTATGATTGTGATAGTATGATTGTGATTGTATGATTGTGATTGTATGACTGTGATTGTATGATTGTGATTGTATGATTGTGATTGTATGATTGTGAAAGTATGATTGTGATGGTATGATTGTGATTGTATGATTGTGATTGTATGATTGTGATTGTATGATTGTGATTGTGTGATTGTGATTGTATGATTGTGATTGTATGATTGTATTTGCGAGATTGTATTTGGGATACTGTAATTGTATGATTGGGATTGTATGATTGCGATTGTATGATTGTGATTGTATGATTGTGTATGTATGATTGTGATTGTATGATTGTATTTGGGAGATTGTATTTGGGATATTGTAATTGTATGATTGCGATTGTATGATTGTGATTGTATGATTGTGATGTATGATTGTAATTGTATGATTATGATTGTATGATTGTGATTGTATGATTGTGATGGTATGATTGTGATTGTATGATTGCGATCGTATGATTGTGATTGTATGATTATGATTGTATGATTGTGATTGTATGATTGCGATTGTATGATTGTGATTGTATGATTAAGTTTGTATTTTTGTGATTTTATGATTGTGATTGT
Source organism: Megachile rotundata (assembly GCF_050947335.1). NCBI lineage: Eukaryota > Metazoa > Arthropoda > Insecta > Hymenoptera > Megachilidae > Megachile > Megachile rotundata. The sequence continues at coordinate 1,355,476 of NW_027473341.1, read as the reverse complement.
ATGATTGTGACTGTATGATTGTGATTGTATGATTGTGATTGTATGATTGCGATTGTATGAATGCGATTGTATGATTGTGATTGCATAATTGTGATTGTATGATTGTGATTGTATGATTGTGATTGTCTGATTGTGGTTGTATGATTGTGATTGTATGATTGAGATTGTATGATTGTGATTGTATGATTGCGATTGTATGATTGCGATTGTATGATTGTGATTGTATGATTGTGATTGTATGATTTTGATTGTATGATTGTGATTGTATGATTGTGATTGTATGATTGTGGTTGTATGATTGTGATTGTATGATTGTGATTGTATGATTGTGGTTGTATGATTGTGATTGTATGATTGTGATTGTATGATTGTGAAAGTATGATCGTGATTGTATGATTATGATTGTATGATTGTGGTTGTGCGATTGTGATTGTACGATTGTGATTGTACGATTGTGATTGTATGATTGTGATTGCATGATTATGATTGTATGATTGTGATTGCATGATTGTGATTGTATGATTGTGATTGCATGATTTTGAATGTATGATTGTGATTGTATGATTGTGATTGTATGATTGTGATTGTATGATTGTGATTGTATGATTGTGATTGTATGATTGTGATTGTATGATTGTGATAGTATGATTGTGATTGTATGATTGTGATTGTATGATTGTGATTGTATGATTATGATTGTATGATTGTGATTGTATGATTGTGATTGTATGATTGCGATCGTATGATTGTGATTGTATGATTATGATTGTATGATTGTGATTGTATGATTGCGATTGTATGATTGTGATTGTATGATTATGATTGTATTTTTGTGATTGTATGATTGTGATTGTATGATCCTGATTGTATGATTGTGATTGTATGATTGTGATTGACTGATTGTGGTTGTGCGATTGTGATTGTACGATTGTGATTGTACGATTGTGATTGTATGATTGTGATTGCATGATTATGATTGTATGATTGTGATTGCATGATTGTGATTGTATGATTGTGATTGCATGATTTGGAATGTATGATTGTGGTTGTATGATTGTGATTGTATGATTGTGATTGTATGATTGTGATTGTATGATTGTGATTGTATGATTGTGATTGTATGATTGCGATTGTATGATTGTGATTGTATGATTGTGATTGTATGAATGCTATTGTATGATTGTGATTGTATGATTGTGATTGTATGATTGTGATTGTATGATTGTATTTGGGAGATTGTATTTGGGATATTGTAATTGTATGATTGCGATTGTATGATTGTGATTGTATGATTGTGATGTATGATTGTAATTGTATGATTATGATTGTATGATTGTGATTGTATGATTGAGATTGTATGATTGTTATTGTATGCTTGCGATTGTATGAATGTGTTTGTATGATTGTGATTGTATGATTGTGATTGTATGATTGTGATTGTATGATTGTGATTGTATGATTGTGATTGTATGATTGTGATTGTATGATTGTGATTGTATGATTGTGATTGTATGATTGTGATTGTATGATTGTGATTGTATGATTGTGATTGTATGATTGTGATTGTATGATTGTGATTGTATGATTGTGATGTATGATTGTAATTGTATGATTATGATTGTATGATTGTGATTGTATGATTGTGATTGTATGATTGCGATCGTATGATTGCGATCGTATGATTGTGATTGTATGATTGTGATTGTATGATTGTGATAGTATGATTGTGACTGTATGATTGTGATTGTATGATTGTGATTGTATGATTGTGATTGTATGATTGTGATTGTATGATTGTGATTGTATGATTGTGATTGTATGATTGTGATTGTATGATTGTGATTGTCTGATTGTGGTTGTGCGATTGTGATTGTACGATTGTGATTGTACGATTGTGATTGTATGATTGTGATTGCATGATTATGATTATATGATTGTGATTGCATGATTGTGATTGTATGATTGTGATTGCATGATTTTGTATGTATGATTGTGATTGTATGATTGTGATTGTATGATTGTGATTGTATGATTGTGATTGTATGATTGCGATAGTATGATTGTGATTGTATAATTGCGATTGTATGAATGCTATTGTATGATTGTGAAAGTATGATTGTGATTGTATGATTGTGATTGTATGATTGTGATTGTATGATTGTGATTGTATGATTGTGATTGTATGATAGTGATTGTATGATTGTGATTGTATGATTGTGTATGTATGATTGTGATTGTATGATTGTATTTGGGAGATTGTATTTGGGATATTGTAATTGTATGATTGCGATTGTATGATTGTGATTGTATGATTGTGATGTATGATTGTAATTGTATGATTATGATTGTATGATTGTGATTGTATGATTGCGATTGTATGATTGTGATTGTATGATTATGATTGTATTTTTGTGATTGTATGATTGTGATTGTATGATCCTGATTGTATGATTGTGATTGTATGATTGTGATTGTCTGATTGTGTTTGTGCGATTGTGATTGTACGATTGTGATTGTACGATTGTGATTGTATGATTGTGATTGCATGATTATGATTGTATGATTGTGATTGCATGATTGTGATTGTATGATTGTGATTGCATGATTTGGAATGTATGATTGTGATTGTATGATTGTGATTGTATGATTGTGATTGTATGATTGTGATTGTATGATTGTGATTGTATGATTGTGATAGTATGATTGTGATTGTATGATTGCGATTGTATGATTGTGATTGTATGATTGCGATTGTATGAATGCTATTGTATGATTGTGATTGTATGATTGTGATTGTATGATTGTGATTGTATGATTGTGATTGTATGATTGTATTTGGGAGATTGTATTTGGGATATTGTAATTGTATGATTGTGATTGTATGATTGTGATGTATGATTGTAATTGTATGATTATGATTGTATGATTGTGATTGTATGATTGAGATTGTATGATTGTTATTGTATGCTTGCGATTGTATGAATGTGTTTGTATGATTGTGATTGTATGATTGTGATTGTATGATTGTGATTGTATGATTGTGATTGTATGATTGTGATTGTATGATTGTGATTGTATGATTGTGATTGTATGATTGTGATTGTATGATTGTGATTGTATGATTGTGATGGTATGATTGTGATTGTATGATTGTGATGTATGATTGTAATTGTATGATTATGATTGTATGATTGTGATTGTATGATTGTGATTGTATGATTGTATTTGGGAGATTGTATTTGGGATATTGTAATTGTATGATTGCGATTGTATGATTGTGATTGTATGATTGTGATGTATGATTGTAATTGTATGATTATGATTGTATGATTGTGATTGTATGATTGAGATTGTATGATTGTTATTGTATGCTTGCGATTGTATGAATGTGCTTGTATGATTGTGATCGTATGATTGTGATTGTACGATTATGATTGTATGATTGTGATTGTATGATTGCGATTGTATGATTGTGATTGTATGATTGTGATGTATGATTGTAATTGTATGATTATGATTGTATGATTGTGATTGTATGATTGAGATTGTATGATTGTGATTGTATGCTTGCGATTGCATGATTGTGATTGTATGATTGTGATTGTATGATTGTGATTGTATGATTGTGATTGTATGATTATGATTGTATGATTGTGATTGTATGATTGTGATTGTATGATTGTTATTGTATGATTGTGATAGTATGATTGTGATTGTATGATTGTGATTGTATGACTGTGATTGTATGATTGTGATTGTATGATTGTGATTGTATGATTGTGAAAGTATGATTGTGATGGTATGATTGTGATTGTATGATTGTGATTGTATGATTGTGATTGTATGATTGTGATTGTATGATTGTGATTGTATGATTGTATTTGGGATACTGTAATTGTATGATTGCGATTGTATGATTGCGATTGTATGATTGTGATAGTATGATTGTGATTGTATGATTGTGATTGTATGACTGTGATTGTATGATTGTGATTGTATGATTGTGATTGTATGATTGTGAAAGTATGATTGTGATGGTATGATTGTGATTGTATGATTGTGATTGTATGATTGTGATTGTATGATTGTGATTGTGTGATTGTGATTGTATGATTGTATTTGCGAGATTGTATTTGGGATACTGTAATTGTATGATTGCGATTGTATGATTGCGATTGTATGATTGTGATTGTATGATTGTGTATGTATGATTGTGATTGTATGATTGTATTTGGGAGATTGTATTTGGGATATTGTAATTGTATGATTGCGATTGTATGATTGTGATTGTATGATTGTGATGTATGATTGTAATTGTATGATTGTGATTGTATGATTGTGATTGTATGATTGTGATGTATGATTGTAATTGTATGATTATGATTGTATGATTGTGATTGTATGATTGTGATTGTATGATTGCGATCGTATGATTGTGATTGTATGATTGTGATTGTATGATTGTGATAGTATGATTGTGACTGTATGATTGTGATTGTATGATTGTGATTGTATGATTGTGATTGTATGATTGTGATTGTATGATTGTGATTGTATGATTGTGATTGTATGATTGTGATTGTATGATTGTGATTGTCTGATTGTGGTTGTGCGATTGTGATTGTACGATTGTGATTGTACGATTGTGATTGTATGATTGTGATTGCATGATTATGATTATATGATTGTGATTGCATGATTGTGATTGTATGATTGTGATTGCATGATTTTGAATGTATGATTGTGATTGTATGATTGTGATTGTATGATTGTGATTGTATGATTGTGATTGTATGATTGCGATAGTATGATTGTGATTGTATGATTGCGATTGTATGAATGCTATTGTATGATTGTGAAAGTATGATTGTGATTGTATGATTGTGATTGTATGATTGTGATTGTATGATTGTGATTGTATGATAGTGATTGTATGATTGTGATTGTATGATTGTGAAAGTATGATTGTGATGGTATGATTGTGATTGTATGATTGTGATTGTATGATTGTGATTGTATGATTGTGATTGTATGATTGTGATTGTATGATTGTGATTGTATGATTGTATTTGGGATACTGTAATTGTATGATTGCGATTGTATGATTGCGATTGTATGATTGTGATAGTATGATTGTGATTGTATGATTGTGATTGTATGACTGTGATTGTATGATTGTGATTGTATGATTGTGATTGTATGATTGTGAAAGTATGATTGTGATGGTATGATTGTGATTGTATGATTGTGATTGTATGATTGTGATTGTATGATTGTGATTGTGTGATTGTGATTGTATGATTGTATTTGCGAGATTGTATTTGGGATACTGTAATTGTATGATTGCGATTGTATGATTGCGATTGTATGATTGTGATTGTATGATTGTGTATGTATGATTGTGATTGTATGATTGTATTTGGGAGATTGTATTTGGGATATTGTAATTGTATGATTGCGATTGTATGATTGTGATTGTATGATTGTGATGTATGATTGTAATTGTATGATTATGATTGTATGATTGTGATTGTATGATTGTGATGGTATGATTGTGATTGTATGATTGCGATCGTATGATTGTGATTGTATGATTATGATTGTATGATTGTGATTGTATGATTGCGATTGTATGATTGTGATTGTATGATTAAGTTTGTATTTTTGTGATTTTATGATTGTGATTGTATGATTGTGATTGTATGATTGTGATTGTATGATTGTGATTGTATGATTGCGATTGTATGAATGCGATTGTATGATTGTGATTGCATAATTGTGATTGTATGATTGTGATTGTATGATTGTGATTGTCTGATTGTGGTTGTATGATTGTGATTGTATGATTGAGATTGTATGATTGTGATTGTATGATTGCGATTGTATGATTGCGATTGTATGATTGTGATTGTATGATTGTGATTGTATGATTGTGATTGTATGATTGTGATTGTATGATTGTGATTGTATGATTGTGGTTGTATGATTGTGATTGTATGATTGTGATTGTATGATTGTGAAAGTATGATCGTGATTGTATGATTATGATTGTATGATTGTGGTTGTGCGATTGTGATTGTACGATTGTGATTGTACGATTGTGATTGTATGATTGTGATTGCATGATTATGATTGTATGATTGTGATTGCATGATTGTGATTGTATGATTGTGATTGCATGATTTTGAATGTATGATTGTGATTGTATGATTGTGATTGTATGATTGTGATTGTATGATTGTGATTGTATGATTGTGATTGTATGATTGTGATTGTATGATTGTGATAGTATGATTGTGATTGTATGATTGTGATTGTATGATTGTGATTGTATGATTATGATTGTATGATTGTGATTGTATGATTGTGATTGTATGATTGTGATTGTATGATTGTGATTGTATGATTGTGATTGTATGATTGTGATTGTATGATTGTGATTGTATGATTGTGATTGTATGATTGTGATTGTATGATTGTGATTGTATAATTGTGATTGTATGATTGTGATTGTATGATTGTGATTGTATGATTGTGATTGTATGATTGTGATGTATGATTGTAATTGTATGATTATGATTGTATGATTGTGATTGTATGATTGTGATTGTATGATTGCGATCGTATGATTGTGATTGTATGATTGTGATTGTATGATTGTGATAGTATGATTGTGACTGTATGATTGTGATTGTATGATTGTGATTGTATGATTGTGATTGTATGATTGTGATTGTATGATTGTGATTGTATGATTGTGATTGTATGATTGTGATTGTATGATTGTGATTGTCTGATTGTGGTTGTGCGATTGTGATTGTACGATTGTGATTGTACGATTGTGATTGTATGATTGTGATTGCATGATTATGATTATATGATTGTGGTTGCATGATTGTGATTGTATGATTGTGATTGCATGATTTTGAATGTATGATTGTGATTGTATGATTGTGATTGTATGATTGTGATTGTATGATTGTGATTGTATGATTGCGATAGTATGATTGTGATTGTATGATTGCGATTGTATGAATGCTATTGTATGATTGTGAAAGTATGATTGTGATTGTATGATTGTGATTGTATGATTGTGATTGTATGATTGTGATTGTATGATAGTGATTGTATGATTGTGATTGTATGATTGTGTATGTATGATTGTGATTGTATGATTGTATTTGGGAGATTGTATTTGGGATATTGTAATTATATGATTGCGATTGTATGGTTGTGATTGTATGATTGTGATGTATGATTGTAATTGTATGATTATGATTGTATGATTGTGATTGTATGATTGTGATGGTATGATTGTGATTGTATGATTGCGATCGTATGATTGTGATTGTATGATTATGATTGTATGATTGTGATTGTATGATTGCGATTGTATGATTGTGATTGTATGATTAAGTTTGTATTTTTGTGATTTTATGATTGTGATTGTATGATTGTGATTGTATGATTGTGATTGTATGATTGTGATTGTATGATTGCGATTGTATGAATGCGATTGTATGATTGTGATTGCATAATTGTGATTGTATGATTGTGATTGTATGATTGTGATTGTCTGATTGTGGTTGTATGATTGTGATTGTATGATTGAGATTGTATGATTGTGATTGTATGATTGCGATTGTATGATTGCGATTGTATGATTGTGATTGTATGATTGTGATTGTATGATTGTGATTGTATGATTGTGATTGTATGATTGTGATTGTATGATTGTGGTTGTATGATTGTGATTGTATGATTGTGATTGTATGATTGTGAAAGTATGATCGTGATTGTATGATTATGATTGTATGATTGTGGTTGTGCGATTGTGATTGTACGATTGTGATTGTACGATTGTGATTGTATGATTGTGATTGCATGATTATGATTGTATGATTGTGATTGCATGATTGTGATTGTATGATTGTGATTGCATGATTTTGAATGTATGATTGTGATTGTATGATTGTGATTGTATGATTGTGATTGTATGATTGTGATTGTATGATTGTGATTGTATGATTGTGATTGTATGATTGTGATAGTATGATTGTGATTGTATGATTGTGATTGTATGATTGTGATTGTATGATTATGATTGTATGATTGTGATTGTATGATTGTGATTGTATGATTGCGATCGTATGATTGTGATTGTATGATTATGATTGTATGATTGTGATTGTATGATTGCGATTGTATGATTGTGATTGTATGATTATGATTGTATTTTTGTGATTGTATGATTGTGATTGTATGATCCTGATTGTATGATTGTGATTGTATGATTGTGATTGTCTGATTGTGGTTGTGCGATTGTGATTGTACGATTGTGATTGTACGATTGTGATTGTATGATTGTGATTGCATGATTATGATTGTATGATTGTGATTGCATGATTGTGATTGTATGATTGTGATTGCATGATTTGGAATGTATGATTGTGGTTGTATGATTGTGATTGTATGATTGTGATTGTATGATTGTGATTGTATGATTGTGATTGTATGATTGTGATAGTATGATTGTGATTGTATGATTGCGATTGTATGATTGTGATTGTATGATTGTGATTGTATGAATGCTATTGTATGATTGTGATTGTATGATTGTGATTGTATGATTGTGATTGTATGATTGTGATTGTATGATTGTATTTGGGAGATTGTATTTGGGATATTGTAATTGTATGATTGCGATTGTATGATTGTGATTGTATGATTGTGATGTATGATTGTAATTGTATGATTATGATTGTATGATTGTGATTGTATGATTGAGATTGTATGATTGTTATTGTATGCTTGCGATTGTATGAATGTGTTTGTATGATTGTGATTGTATGATTGTGATTGTATGATTGTGATTGTATGATTGTGATTGTATGATTGTGATTGTATGATTGTGATTGTATGATTGTGATTGTATGATTGTGATTGTATGATTGTGATTGTATGATTGTGTTTGTATGATTGTGATTGTATGATTGTGATTGTATGATTGTGATTGTATGATTGAGATTGTATGATTGTGATTGTATGATTGCGATTGTATGATTGCGATTGTATGATTGTGATTGTATGATTATGATTGTATGATTGTGATTGTATGATTGCGATTGTATGATTGTGATTGTATGATTAAGTTTGTATTTTTGTGATTTTATGATTGTGATTGTATGATTGTGATTGTATGATTGTGATTGTATGATTGCGATTGTATGAATGCGATTGTATGATTGTGATTGCATAATTGTGATTGTATGATTGTGATTGTATGATTGTGATTGTCTGATTGTGGTTGTATGATTGTGATTGTATGATTGAGATTGTATGATTGTGATTGTATGATTGCGATTGTATGATTGCGATTGTATGATTGTGATTGTATGATTGTGATTGCATGATTGTGATTGTATGATTGTGATTGCATGATTTTGAATGTATGATTGTGATTGTATGATTGTGATTGTATGATTGTGATTGTATGATTGTGATTGTATGATTGTGATTGTATGATTGTGATTGTATGATTGTGATAGTATGATTGTGATTGTATGATTGTGATTGTATGATTGTGATTGTATGATTATGATTGTATGATTGTGATTGTATGATTGTGATTGTATGATTGCGATCGTATGATTGTGATTGTATGATTATGATTGTATGATTGTGATTGTATGATTGTGATTGTATGATTGTGATTGTATGATTGTGATTGTATGATTGTGGTTGTATGATTGTGATTGTATGATTGTGATTGTATGATTGTGAAAGTATGATCGTGATTGTATGATTATGATTGTATGATTGTGGTTGTGCGATTGTGATTGTACGATTGTGATTGTACGATTGAGATTGTATGATTGTGATTGTATGATTGCGATTGTATGATTGCGATTGTATGATTGTGATTGTATGATTGTGATTGTATGATTGTGATTGTATGATTGTGATTGTATGATTGTGATTGTATGATTGTGGTTGTATGATTGTGATTGTATGATTGTGATTGTATGATTGTGAAAGTATGATCGTGATTGTATGATTATGATTGTATGATTGTGGTTGTGCGATTGTGATTGTACGATTGTGATTGTACGATTGTGATTGTATGATTGTGATTGCATGATTATGATTGTATGATTGTGATTGCATGATTGTGATTGTATGATTGTGATTGCATGATTTTGAATGTATGATTGTGATTGTATGATTGTGATTGTATGATTGTGATTGTATGATTGTGATTGTATGATTGTGATTGTATGATTGTGATTGTATGATTGTGATAGTATGATTGTGATTGTATGATTGTGATTGTATGATTGTGATTGTATGATTATGATTGTATGATTGTGATTGTATGATTGTGATTGTATGATTGCGATCGTATGATTGTGATTGTATGATTATGATTGTATGATTGTGATTGTATGATTGCGATTGTATGATTGTGATTGTATGATTATGATTGTATTTTTGTGATTGTATGATTGTGATTGTATGATCCTGATTGTATGATTGTGATTGTATGATTGTGATTGTCTGATTGTGGTTGTGCGATTGTGATTGTACGATTGTGATTGTACGATTGTGATTGTATGATTGTGATTGCATGATTATGATTGTATGATTGTGATTGCATGATTGTGATTGTATGATTGTGATTGCATGATTTGGAATGTATGATTGTGGTTGTATGATTGTGATTGTATGATTGTGATTGTATGATTGTGATTGTATGATTGTGATTGTATGATTGTGATAGTATGATTGTGATTGTATGATTGCGATTGTATGATTGTGATTGTATGATTGTGATTGTATGAATGCTATTGTATGATTGTGATTGTATGATTGTGATTGTATGATTGTGATTGTATGATTGTGATTGTATGATTGTATTTGGGAGATTGTATTTGGGATATTGTAATTGTATGATTGCGATTGTATGATTGTGATTGTATGATTGTGATGTATGATTGTAATTGTATGATTATGATTGTATGATTGTGATTGTATGATTGAGATTGTATGATTGTTATTGTATGCTTGCGATTGTATGAATGTGTTTGTATGATTGTGATTGTATGATTGTGATTGTATGATTGTGATTGTATGATTGTGATTGTATGATTGTGATTGTATGATTGTGATTGTATGATTGTGATTGTATGATTGTGATTGTATGATTGTGATTGTATGATTGTGTTTGTATGATTGTGATTGTATGATTGTGATTGTATGATTGTGATTGTATGATTGAGATTGTATGATTGTGATTGTATGATTGCGATTGTATGATTGCGATTGTATGATTGTGATTGTATGATTATGATTGTATGATTGTGATTGTATGATTGCGATTGTATGATTGTGATTGTATGATTAAGTTTGTATTTTTGTGATTTTATGATTGTGATTGTATGATTGTGATTGTATGATTGTGATTGTATGATTGCGATTGTATGAATGCGATTGTATGATTGTGATTGCATAATTGTGATTGTATGATTGTGATTGTATGATTGTGATTGTCTGATTGTGGTTGTATGATTGTGATTGTATGATTGAGATTGTATGATTGTGATTGTATGATTGCGATTGTATGATTGCGATTGTATGATTGTGATTGTATGATTGTGATTGCATGATTGTGATTGTATGATTGTGATTGCATGATTTTGAATGTATGATTGTGATTGTATGATTGTGATTGTATGATTGTGATTGTATGATTGTGATTGTATGATTGTGATTGTATGATTGTGATTGTATGATTGTGATAGTATGATTGTGATTGTATGATTGTGATTGTATGATTGTGATTGTATGATTATGATTGTATGATTGTGATTGTATGATTGTGATTGTATGATTGCGATCGTATGATTGTGATTGTATGATTATGATTGTATGATTGTGATTGTATGATTGCGATTGTATGATTGTGATTGTATGATTATGATTGTATTTTTGTGATTGTATGATTGTGATTGTATGATCCTGATTGTATGATTGTGATTGTATGATTGTGATTGTCTGATTGTGGTTGTGCGATTGTGATTGTACGATTGTGATTGTACGATTGTGATTGTATGATTGTGATTGCATGATTATGATTGTATGATTGTGATTGCATGATTGTGATTGTATGATTGTGATTGCATGATTTGGAATGTATGATTGTGATTGTATGATTGTGATTGTATGATTGTGATTGTATGATTGTGATTGTATGATTGTGATTGTATGATTGTGATTGTATGATTGTGATTGTATGATTGTGATAGTATGATTGTGATTGTATGATTGCGATTGTATGATTGTGATTGTATGATTGCGATTGTATGAATGCTATTGTATGATTGTGATTGTATGATTGTGATTGTATGATTGTGATTGTATGATTGTGATTGTATGATTGTGATTGTATGATTGTATTTGGGAGATTGTATTTGGGATATTGTAATTGTATGATTGCGATTGTATGATTGTGATTGTATGATTGTGATGTATGATTGTAATTGTATGATTATGATTGTATGATTGTGATTGTATGATTGAGATTGTATGATTGTTATTGTATGCTTGCGATTGTATGAATGTGTTTGTATGATTGTGATTGTATGATTGTGATTGTATGATTGTGATTGTATGAATGTGATTGTATGATTGTGATTGTATGATTGTGATTGTATGATTGTGATTGTATAATTGTGATTGTATGATTGTGATTGTATGATTGTGATTGTATGATTGTGATTGTATGATTGTGATGTATGATTGTAATTGTATGATTATGATTGTATGATTGTGATTGTATGATTGTGATTGTATGATTGTGATGTATGATTGTAATTGTATGATTATGATTGTATGATTGTGATTGTATGATTGTGATTGTATGATTGCGATCGTATGATTGTGATTGTATGATTATGATTGTATGATTGTGATTGTATGATTGCGATTGTATGATTGTGATTGTATGATTATGATTGTATTTTTGTGATTGTATGATTGTGATTGTATGATTGTGATTGTATGATTGTGATTGTATGATTGTGATTGTATGATTGTGATTGTATGATTGTGATTGTATGATTGTGATTGTCTGATTGTGATTGCATGATTATGATTATATGATTGTGATTGCATGATTGTGATAGTATGATTGTGATTGTATGATTGCGATTGTATGAATGCTATTGTATGATTGTGATTGTATGATTGTGATTGTATGATTGTGATTGTATGATTGTGATTGTATGATTGTGATTATATGATTGTATTTGGGAGATTGTATTTGGGATATTGTAATTGTATGATTGCGATTGTATGATTGTGATTGTATGATTGTGATGTATGATTGTAATTGTACGATTATGATTGTATGATTGTGATTGTATGATTGAGATTGTATGATTGTTATTGTATGCTTGCGATTGTATGAATGTGCTTGTATGATTGTGATCGTATGATTGTGATTGTACGATTATGATTGTATGATTGTGATTGTATGATTGCGATTGTATGATTGTGATTGTATGATTAAGTTTGTATGATTGTGATTGTATGATTGTGATTGTATGATTGTGATTGTATGATTGAGATTGTATGATTGTGATTGTATGCTTGCGATTGTATGATTGTGATTGTATGATTGTAATTCTTTGATTGTGATTGTATGATTGTGATTGTATGATTGTGATTGTATGATTGTGATTGTATGATTGTGATTTTATGATTGTGATTGTATGATTGTGATTGTATGATTGTGATAGTATGATTGTGATTATATGATTGTTATTGTATGACTGTGATTGTATGATTGTGATTGTATGATTGTGATAGTATGATTGTGAAAGTATGATTGTGATTGTATGATTGTGATTGTATGATTGTGATTGTATGATTGTGATTGTATGATTGTGATTGTATGATTGTGATTGTATGATAGTGATTGTATGATTGTAATTGTCTGATTGTGGTTGTGCGATTGTGATTGTACGATTGTGATTGTACGATTGTGATAGTATGATTGTGATTGTATGATTGTGATTGTATGATTGTGTTTGTATGATTGTGATTGTTTGATTGTATTTGGGAGATTGTAATTGTATGATTGCGATTGTATGATTGTGATTGTATGATTGCGATTGTATGATTGTGATTGTATGATTGCGATTGTATGATTGTGATTGTATGATTGCGATTGTATGATTGTGATTGTATGATTGTGATGTATGATTGTAATTGTATGATTATGATTGTATGATTGTGATTGTATGATTGTGATTGTATGATTGCGAACGTATGATTGTGATTGTATGATTATGATTGTATGATTGTGATTGTATGATTGCGATTGTATGATTGTGATTGTATGATTATGATTGTATTTTTGTGATTGTATCATTGTGAGTGTATGATTGCTATTGTATGATTGTGATTGTATGATTGTGATTGTATGATTGTGATTGTCTGATTGTGGTTGTGCGATTGTGATTGTACGATTGTGATTGTACGATTGTGATTGTATGACTGAGATTGCATGATTATGATTGTATGATTGTGATTGCATGATTGTGATTGTATGATTGCGATTGCATGATTTTGAATGTATGATTGTGATTGTATGATTGTGATTGTATGATTGTGATTGTTTGATTGTGATTGTATGATTGTGATTGTATGATTGTGATTGTATGATTGTGATAGTATGATTGTGATTGTATGATTGCGATTGTATGATTGTGATTGTATGATTGCGATTGTATGAATGCTATTGTATGATTGTGATTGTATGATTGTGATTGTATGATTGTGATTGTATGATTGTGATTGTATGATTGTGATTGTATGATTGTGATTGTATGATTCTGATTGTATGATTGTGATTGTATGATTGTGATTGTATGATTGTGATTGTATGATTGTGATTGTATGAATGTGATTGTATGATTGTGATTGTATGATTGTGATTGTATGATTGTGATTGTATGATTTTGATTGTATGATTGTGATTGTATGATTGTGATTGTATGATTGTGATTGTATGATTGTGATTGTATGATTGAGATTGTATGATTGTGATTGTATGATTGTGAATGTACGATTGTGATTGTACGATTGTGATTGTATGATTGTGATTGTATGATTGTGATTGTATGATTGTGATTGTATGATTGTATTTGGGAGATTGTATTTGGGATATTGTAATTGTATGATTGCGATTGTATGATTGTGATTACATGATTGTGATTGTATGATTATGATTGTATGATTGGGATTATATGAGTGTGATTGTGTGATTGTGGTTGTGCGATTGATATTGTACGATTGTGATTGAATGATTGTGATTGTATGATTAAGATTGTATGATTGTGATTGCATGATTGTGATTGTATGATTGTGATTGCATGATTTCGAATGTATGATTGTGATTGTATGATTGTGATTGTATGATTGTGATTGTATGATTGTGATTGTATGATTGTGATTGTATGATTGTGATTGTATGATTGTGATTGTATGATTGTGATTGTATGATTGTGATTGTATGATTGTGATTGTATGATTGTGATTGTATGATTGTGATTGTATGATTGTGATTGTATGATTGTGATTGTATGATTGTGATTGTATGATTGTGATTGTATGATTGTGATTGTATGATTGTGATTGTATGATTGTGATAGTATGATTGTGATTGTATGATTGTGATTGTATGATTGTGATTGTATGATTGTGATTGTATGATTGTGATTGTCTGATTGTGGTTGCGGGATTGTGATTGTACGATTGTGATTGTAGGATTGTGATTGTACGATTGCGATTGTATGATTGTGATTGTATGATTGTGATTGCATGATTGTGATTGTATGATTGTGATTGCATGATTTTGAATGTATGATTGTGATTGTATGATTGTGATTGTATGATTGTGATTGTATGATTGTGATTGTATGATTGTGATTGTATGATTGTGATTGTATGATTGTGATAGTATGATTGTGATTGTATGATTGTGATTGTATGATTGTGATTGTATGATTATGATTGTATGATTGTGATTGTATGATTGTGATTGTATGATTGCGATCGTATGATTGTGATTGTATGATTATGATTGTATGATTGTGATTGTATGATTGCGATTGTATGATTGTGATTGTATGATTATGATTGTATTTTTGTGATTGTATGATTGTGATTGTATGATCCTGATTGTATGATTGTGATTGTATGATTGTGATTGTCTGATTGTGGTTGTGCGATTGTGATTGTACGATTGTGATTGTACGATTGTGATTGTATGATTGTGATTGCATGATTATGATTGTATGATTGTGATTGCATGATTGTGATTGTATGATTGTGATTGCATGATTTGGAATGTATGATTGTGATTGTATGATTGTGATTGTATGATTGTGATTGTATGATTGTGATTGTATGATTGTGATTGTATGATTGTGATTGTATGATTGTGATTGTATGATTGTGATAGTATGATTGTGATTGTATGATTGCGATTGTATGATTGTGATTGTATGATTGCGATTGTATGAATGCTATTGTATGATTGTGATTGTATGATTGTGATTGTATGATTGTGATTGTATGATTGTGATTGTATGATTGTGATTGTATGATTGTATTTGGGAGATTGTATTTGGGATATTGTAATTGTATGATTGCGATTGTATGATTGTGATTGTATGATTGTGATGTATGATTGTAATTGTATGATTATGATTGTATGATTGTGATTGTATGATTGAGATTGTATGATTGTTATTGTATGCTTGCGATTGTATGAATGTGTTTGTATGATTGTGATTGTATGATTGTGATTGTATGATTGTGATTGTATGAATGTGATTGTATGATTGTGATTGTATGATTGTGATTGTATGATTGTGATTGTATAATTGTGATTGTATGATTGTGATTGTATGATTGTGATTGTATGATTGTGATTGTATGATTGTGATGTATGATTGTAATTGTATGATTATGATTGTATGATTGTGATTGTATGATTGTGATTGTATGATTGCGATCGTATGATTGTGATTGTATGATTATGATTGTATGATTGTGATTGTATGATTGCGATTGTATGATTGTGATTGTATGATTATGATTGTATTTTTGTGATTGTATGATTGTGATTGTATGATTGTGATTGTATGATTGTGATTGTATGATTGTGATTGTATGATTGTGATTGTATGATTGTGATTGTCTGATTGTGATTGCATGATTATGATTATATGATTGTGATTGCATGATTGTGATAGTATGATTGTGATTGTATGATTGCGATTGTATGAATGCTATTGTATGATTGTGATTGTATGATTGTGATTGTATGATTGTGATTGTATGATTGTGATTGTATGATTGTGATTGTATGATTGTATTTGGGAGATTGTATTTGGGATATTGTAATTGTATGATTGCGATTGTATGATTGTGATTGTATGATTGTGATGTATGATTGTAATTGTACGATTATGATTGTATGATTGTGATTGTATGATTGAGATTGTATGATTGTTATTGTATGCTTGCGATTGTATGAATGTGCGTGTATGATTGTGATCGTATGATTGTGATTGTACGATTATGATTGTATGATTGTGATTGTATGATTGCGATTGTATGATTGTGATTGTATGATTAAGTTTGTATGATTGTGATTGTATGATTGTGATTGTATGATTGTGATTGTATGATTGAGATTGTATGATTGTGATTGTATGCTTGCGATTGTATGATTGTGATTGTATGATTGTAATTCTTTGATTGTGATTGTATGATTGTGATTGTATGATTGTGATTGTATGATTGTGATTGTATGATTGTGATTTTATGATTGTGATTGTATGATTGTGATTGTATGATTGTGATAGTATGATTGTGATTATATGATTGTTATTGTATGACTGTGATTGTATGATTGTGATTGTATGATTGTGATAGTATGATTGTGAAAGTATGATTGTGATTGTATGATTGTGATTGTATGATTGTGATTGTATGATTGTGATTGTATGATTGTGATTGTATGATTGTGATTGTATGATAGTGATTGTATGATTGTAATTGTCTGATTGTGGTTGTGCGATTGTGATTGTACGATTGTGATTGTACGATTGTGATAGTATGATTGTGATTGTATGATTGTGATTGTATGATTGTGTTTGTATGATTGTGATTGTTTGATTGTATTTGGGAGATTGTAATTGTATGATTGCGATTGTATGATTGTGATTGTATGATTGCGATTGTATGATTGTGATTGTATGATTGCGATTGTATGATTGTGATTGTATGATTGCGATTGTATGATTGTGATTGTATGATTGTGATGTATGATTGTAATTGTATGATTATGATTGTATGATTGTGATTGTATGATTGTGATTGTATGATTGCGAACGTATGATTGTGATTGTATGATTATGATTGTATGATTGTGATTGTATGATTGCGATTGTATGATTGTGATTGTATGATTATGATTGTATTTTTGTGATTGTATCATTGTGAGTGTATGATTGCTATTGTATGATTGTGATTGTATGATTGTGATTGTATGATTGTGATTGTCTGATTGTGGTTGTGCGATTGTGATTGTACGATTGTGATTGTACGATTGTGATTGTATGACTGAGATTGCATGATTATGATTGTATGATTGTGATTGCATGATTGTGATTGTATGATTGCGATTGCATGATTTTGAATGTATGATTGTGATTGTATGATTGTGATTGTATGATTGTGATTGTTTGATTGTGATTGTATGATTGTGATTGTATGATTGTGATTGTATGATTGTGATAGTATGATTGTGATTGTATGATTGCGATTGTATGATTGTGATTGTATGATTGCGATTGTATGAATGCTATTGTATGATTGTGATTGTATGATTGTGATTGTATGATTGTGATTGTATGATTGTGATTGTATGATTGTGATTGTATGATTGTGATTGTATGATTCTGATTGTATGATTGTGATTGTATGATTGTGATTGTATGATTGTGATTGTATGATTGTGATTGTATGAATGTGATTGTATGATTGTGATTGTATGATTGTGATTGTATGATTGTGATTGTATGATTTTGATTGTATGATTGTGATTGTATGATTGTGATTGTATGATTGTGATTGTATGATTGTGATTGTATGATTGTGATTGTATGATTGTGATTGTATGATTGTGAATGTACGATTGTGATTGTACGATTGTGATTGTATGATTGTGATTGTATGATTGTGATTGTATGATTGTGATTGTATGATTGTATTTGGGAGATTGTATTTGGGATATTGTAATTGTATGATTGCGATTGTATGATTGTGATTACATGATTGTGATTGTATGATTATGATTGTATGATTGGGATTATATGAGTGTGATTGTGTGATTGTGGTTGTGCGATTGATATTGTACGATTGTGATTGAATGATTGTGATTGTATGATTAAGATTGTATGATTGTGATTGCATGATTGTGATTGTATGATTGTGATTGCATGATTTCGAATGTATGATTGTGATTGTATGATTGTGATTGTATGATTGTGATTGTATGATTGTGATTGTATGATTGTGATTGTATGATTGTGATTGTATGATTGTGATTGTATGATTGTGATTGTATGATTGTGATTGTATGATTGTGATTGTATGATTGTGATTGTATGATTGTGATTGTATGATTGTGATTGTATGATTGTGATTGTATGATTGTGATTGTATGATTGTGATTGTATGATTGTGATTGTATGATTGTGATTGTATGATTGTGATTGTATGATTGTGATTGTATGATTGTGATAGTATGATTGTGATTGTATGATTGTGATTGTATGATTGTGATTGTATGATTGTGATTGTATGATTGTGATTGTATGATTGTGATTGTCTGATTGTGGTTGCGGGATTGTGATTGTACGATTGTGATTGTAGGATTGTGATTGTACGATTGCGATTGTATGATTGTGATTGTATGATTGTGATTGTATGATTGTGATTGTATGATTGTGATTGTATGATTGTGATTGTATGATTGTGATTGTATGATTGTGATTGTATGATTGTGATTGTATGATTGTGATTGTATGATTGTGATTGTATGATTGTGAATGTACGATTGTGATTGTATGATTGTGATTGTATGATTGTGATAGTACGATTGTGATTGTATGACTGTGATTGTATGACTGTGATTGTATGATTGTGATTGTATGATTGTGATTGTATGATTGTGAAAGTATGATTGTGATTGTATGATTGTGATTGTATGATTGTGATTGTATGATTGTGATTGTATGATTGTGATTGTATGATTGTGATTGTATGATTGTGATTGTATGATTGTGATTGTATGATTGTGATAGTATGATTGTGATTGTATGATTGTGATTGTATGATTGTGATTGTATGATTGTGATTGTATGATTGTATTTGCGAGATTGTATTTGGGATACTGTAATTGTATGATTGCGATTGTATGATTGCGATTGTATGATTGTGATTGTATGATTGCGATTGTATGAATGCTATTGTATGATTGTGATTGTATGATTGTGATTGTATGATTGTGATTGTATGATTGTGATTGTATGATTGTGATTGTATGATTGTGATTGTATGATTGTGATTGTATGATTGTGATTGTATGATTGTGATTGTATGATTGTATTTGGGAGATTGTATTTGGGATATTGTAATTGTATGATTGCGATTGTATGATTGTGATTGTATGATTGTGATTGTATGATTGTGATGTATGATTGTAATTGTATGATTATGATTGTATGATTGTGATGTATGATTGTAATTGTATGATTGTGATTGTACGATTGTGATTGTATGATTGTGATTGTATGATTGTGATTGTATGATTGTGATTGTATGATTGTGATTGTATGATTGTGATTGTATGATTGTGATAGTATGATTGTGATTGTATGATTGTGATTGTATGATTGTGATTGTATGATTATGATTGTATGATTGTGATTGTATGATTGTGATTGTATGATTGCGATCGTATGATTGTGATTGTATGATTATGATTGTATGATTGTGATTGTATGATTGCGATTGTATGATTGTGATTGTATGATTATGATTGTATTTTTGTGATTGTATGATTGTGATTGTATGATCCTGATTGTATGATTGTGATTGTATGATTGAGATTGTCTGATTGTGGTTGTGCGATTGTGATTGTACGATTGTGATTGTATGATTGTGATTGTATGATTGTGATTGTATGATTGTGATAGTATGATTGTGATTGTATGATTGCGATTGTATGATTGTGATTGTATGATTGCGATTGTATGAATGCTATTGTATGATTGTGATTGTATGATTGTGATTGTATGATTGTGATTGTATGATTGTGATTGTATGATTGTGATTGTATGATTGTATTTGGGAGATTGTATTTGGGATATTGTAATTGTATGATTGCGATTGTATGATTGTGATTGTATGATTGTGATGTATGATTGTAATTGTATGATTATGATTGTATGATTGTGATTGTATGATTGAGATTGTATGATTGCTATTGTATGCTTGCGATTGTATGAATGTGTTTGTATGATTGTGATTGTATGATTGTGATTGTATGATTGTGATTGTATGATTGTGATGTATGATTGTAATTGTATGATTATGATTGTATGATTGTGATTGTATGATTGTGATTGTATGATTGTGATTGTATGATTGCGATCGTATGATTGTGATTGTATGATTATGATTGTATGATTGTGATTGTATGATTGCGATTGTATGATTGTGATTGTATGATTATGATTGTATTTTTGTGATTGTATGATTGTGATTGTATGATTGTGATTGTATGATTGTGATTGTATGATTGTGATTGTATGATTGTGATTGTATGATTGTGATTGTCTGATGGTGGTTGTGCGATTGTGATTGTACGATTGTGATTGTACGATTGTGATTGTATGATTGTGATTGCATGATTATGATTATATGATTGTGATTGCATGATTGTGATTGTATGATTGTGATTGCATGATTTTGAATGTATGATTGTGATTGTATGATTGTGATTGTATGATTGTGATTGTATGATTGTGATTGTATGATTGTATTTGGGAGATTGTATTTGGGAGATTGTATTTGGGAGATTGTATTTGGGAGATTGTAATTGTATGATTGCGATTGTATGATTGTGATTGTATGATTGCGATTGTATGATTGTGATTGTATGATTGTGATGTATGATTGTAATTGTATGATTATGATTGTATGATTGTGATTGTATGATTGTGATTGTATGATTGTATTTGGGAGATTGTAGTTGGGAGATTGTATTTGGGAGATTGTATTTGGCAGATTGTATTTGGGAGATTGTAATTGTATGATTGCGATTGTATGATTGTGATTGTATGATTGCGATTGTATGATTGTGATTGTATGATTGTGATGTATGATTGTAATTGTATGATTATGATTGTATGATTGTGATTGTATGATTGAGATTGTATGATTGTGATTGTATGCTTGCGATTGCATGATTGTGATTGTATGATTGTGATTGTATGATTGTGATTGTATGATTGTGATTGTATGATTATGATTGTATGATTGTGATTGTATGATTGTGATTGTATGATTGTGATATTATGATTGTGATTGTATGATTGTGATTGTATGATTGTGATTGTATGATTGTGATTGTATGATTGTGATTGTATGATTGTGATTGTATGATTGTGATTGTATGATTGTGATTGTATGATTGTGATTGTATGATTGTGATTGTATGATTGTGATTGTATGATTGTGATTGTATGATTGTGATTGTATGATTGTGATTGTATGATTGTGAATGTACGATTGTGATTGTATGATTGTGATTGTATGATTGTGATTGTATGATTGTGATAGTATGATTGTGATTGTATGATTGTGATTGTATGATTGTGATTGTATGATTATGATTGTATGATTGTGATTGTATGATTGTGATTGTATGATTGCGATCGTATGATTGTGGTTGTATGATTATGATTGTATGATTGTGATTGTATGATTGCGATTGTATGATTGTGATTGTATGATTATGATTGTATTTTTGTGATTGTATGATTGTGATTGTATGATCCTGATTGTATGATTGTGATTGTATGATTGAGATTGTCTGATTGTGGTTGTGCGATTGTGATTGTACGATTGTGATTGTACGATTGTGATTGTATGATTGTGATTGCATGATTATGATTGTATGATTGTGATTGCATGATTGTGATTGTATGATTGTGATTGCATGATTTGGAATGTATGATTGTGATTGTATGATTGTGATTGTATGATTGTGATTGTATGATTGTGATTGTATGATTGTGATAGTATGATTGTGATTGTATGATTGCGATTGTATGATTGTGATTGTATGATTGCGATTGTATGAATGCTATTGTATGATTGTGATTGTATGATTGTGATTGTATGATTGTGATTGTATGATTGTGATTGTATGATTGTGATTGTATGATTGTATTTGGGAGATTGTATTTGGGATATTGTAATTGTATGATTGCGATTGTATGATTGTGATTGTATGATTGTGATGTATGATTGTAATTGTATGATTATGATTGTATGATTGTGATTGTATGATTGAGATTGTATGATTGTTATTGTATGCTTGCGATTGTATGAATGTGTTTGTATGATTGTGATTGTATGATTGTGATTGTATGATTGTGATTGTATGATTGTGATGTATGATTGTAATTGTATGATTATGATTGTATGATTGTGATTGTATGATTGTGATTGTATGATTGTGATTGTATGATTGCGATCGTATGATTGTGATTGTATGATTATGATTGTATGATTGTGATTGTATGATTGCGATTGTATGATTGTGATTGTATGATTATGATTGTATTTTTGTGATTGTATGATTGTGATTGTATGATTGTGATTGTATGATTGTGATTGTATGATTGTGATTGTATGATTGTGATTGTATGATTGTGATTGTCTGATGGTGGTTGTGCGATTGTGATTGTACGATTGTGATTGTACGATTGTGATTGTATGATTGTGATTGCATGATTATGATTATATGATTGTGATTGCATGATTGTGATTGTATGATTGTGATTGCATGATTTTGAATGTATGATTGTGATTGTATGATTGTGATTGTATGATTGTGATTGTATGATTGTGATTGTATGATTGTATTTGGGAGATTGTATTTGGGAGATTGTATTTGGGAGATTGTATTTGGGAGATTGTAATTGTATGATTGCGATTGTATGATTGTGATTGTATGATTGCGATTGTATGATTGTGATTGTATGATTGTGATGTATGATTGTAATTGTATGATTATGATTGTATGATTGTGATTGTATGATTGTGATTGTATGATTGTATTTGGGAGATTGTAGTTGGGAGATTGTATTTGGGAGATTGTATTTGGCAGATTGTATTTGGGAGATTGTAATTGTATGATTGCGATTGTATGATTGTGATTGTATGATTGCGATTGTATGATTGTGATTGTATGATTGTGATGTATGATTGTAATTGTATGATTATGATTGTATGATTGTGATTGTATGATTGAGATTGTATGATTGTGATTGTATGCTTGCGATTGCATGATTGTGATTGTATGATTGTGATTGTATGATTGTGATTGTATGATTGTGATTGTATGATTATGATTGTATGATTGTGATTGTATGATTGTGATTGTATGATTGTGATAGTATGATTGTGATTGTATGATTGTGATTGTATGATTGTGATTGTATGATTGTGATTGTATGATTGTGATTGTATGATTGTGATTGTCTGATTGTGGTTGCGGGATTGTGATTGTACGATTGTGATTGTAGGATTGTGATTGTACGATTGCGATTGTATGATTGTGATTGTATGATTGTGATTGTATGATTGTGATTGTATGATTGTGATTGTATGATTGTGATTGTATGATTGTGATTGTATGATTGTGATTGTATGATTGTGATTGTATGATTGTGATTGTATGATTGTGATTGTATGATTGTGATTGTATGATTGTGATTGTATGATTGTGATTGTATGATTGTGATTGTATGATTGTGAATGTACGATTGTGATTGTATGATTGTGATTGTATGATTGTGATTGTATGATTGTGATAGTATGATTGTGATTGTATGATTGTGATTGTATGATTGTGATTGTATGATTATGATTGTATGATTGTGATTGTATGATTGTGATTGTATGATTGCGATCGTATGATTGTGGTTGTATGATTATGATTGTATGATTGTGATTGTATGATTGCGATTGTATGATTGTGATTGTATGATTATGATTGTATTTTTGTGATTGTATGATTGTGATTGTATGATCCTGATTGTATGATTGTGATTGTATGATTGAGATTGTCTGATTGTGGTTGTGCGATTGTGATTGTACGATTGTGATTGTACGATTGTGATTGTATGATTGTGATTGCATGATTATGATTGTATGATTGTGATTGCATGATTGTGATTGTATGATTGTGATTGCATGATTTGGAATGTATGATTGTGATTGTATGATTGTGATTGTATGATTGTGATTGTATGATTGTGATTGTATGATTGTGATTGTATGATTGTGATAGTATGATTGTGATTGTATGATTGCGATTGTATGATTGTGATTGTATGATTGCGATTGTATGAATGCTATTGTATGATTGTGATTGTATGATTGTGATTGTATGATTGTGATTGTATGATTGTGATTGTATGATTGTGATTGTATGATTGTGATTGTATGATTGTATTTGGGAGATTGTATTTGGGATATTGTAATTGTATGATTGCGATTGTATGATTGTGATTGTATGATTGTGATGTATGATTGTAATTGTATGATTATGATTGTATGATTGTGATTGTATGATTGAGATTGTATGATTGTTATTGTATGCTTGCGATTGTATGAATGTGTTTGTATGATTGTGATTGTATGATTGTGATTGTATGATTGTGATTGTATGATTGTGATGTATGATTGTAATTGTATGATTATGATTGTATGATTGTGATTGTATGATTGTGATTGTATGATTGCGATCGT
Source organism: Megachile rotundata (assembly GCF_050947335.1). Taxonomy (NCBI): domain Eukaryota; kingdom Metazoa; phylum Arthropoda; class Insecta; order Hymenoptera; family Megachilidae; genus Megachile; species Megachile rotundata. Next base: position 1,329,289 of record NW_027473341.1, on the reverse strand, counting down.
ATGATTGGGATTGTATGATTATGATTGTATGATTGTGATTGTATGATTGCGATTGTATGATTGTGATTGTATGATTATGATTGTATTTTTGTGATTGTATGATTGTGATTGTATGATTGTGATTGTATGATTGTGATTGTATGATTGTGATTGTATGATTGTGATTGTATGATTGTGATTGTATGATTGTGATTGTATGATTGTGATTGTCTGATGGTGGTTGTGCGATTGTGATTGTACGATTGTGATTGTACGATTGTGATTGTATGATTGTGATTGCATGATTATGATTATATGATTGTGATTGCATGATTGTGATTGTATGATTGTGATTGCATGATTTTGAATGTATGATTGTGATTGTATGATTGTGATTGTATGATTGTGATTGTATGATTGTGATTGTATGATTGTGATAGTATGATTGTGATTGTATGATTGCGATTGTATGAATGCTATTGTATGATTGTGATTGTATGATTGTGATTGTATGATTGTGATTGTATGATTGTGATTGTATGATTGTGATTGTATGATTGTATTTGGGAGATTGTATTTGGGATATTGTAATTGTATGATTGCGATTGTATGATTGTGATTGTATGATTGTGATGTATGATTGTAATTGTATGATTATGATTGTATGATTGTGATTGTATGATTGAGATTGTATGATTGTTATTGTATGCTTGCGATTGTATGAATGTGCTTGTATGATTGTGATCGTATGATTGTGATTGTACGATTATGATTGTATGATTGTGATTGTATGATTGCGATTATATGATTGTGATTGTATGATTGTGATGTATGATTGTAATTGTATGATTAGGATTGTATGATTGTGATTGTATGATTGAGATTGTATGATTGTGATTGTATGCTTGCGATTGCATGATTGTGATTGTATGATTGTGATTGTATGATTGTGATTGTATGATTGTGATTGTATGATTATGATTGTATGATTGTGATTGTATGATTGTGATTGTATGATTGTTATTGTATGATTGTGATAGTATGATTGTGATTGTATGATTGTGATTGTATGACTGTGATTGTATGATTGTGATTGTATGATTGTGATTGTATGATTGTGAAAGTATGATTGTGATGGTATGATTGTGATTGTATGATTGTGATTGTATGATTGTGATTGTATTATTGTGATTGTATGATTGTGATTGTATGATTGTGATTGTATGATTGTATTTGCGAGATTGTATTTGGGATACTGTAATTGTATGATTGCGATTGTATGATTGCGATTGTATGATTGTGATAGTATGATTGTGATTGTATGATTGTGATTGTATGACTGTGATTGTATGATTGTGATTGTATGATTGTGATTGTATGATTGTGAAAGTATGATTGTGATGGTATGATTGTGATTGTATGATTGTGATTGTATGATTGTGATTGTATGATTGTGATTGTATGATTGTGATTGTGTGATTGTGATTGTATGATTGTATTTGCGAGATTGTATTTGGGATACTGTAATTGTATGATTGCGATTGTATGATTGCGATTGTATGATTGTGATTGTATGATTGTGTGTGTATGATTGTGATTGTATGATTGTATTTGGGAGGTTGTATTTGGGATATTGTAATTGTATGATTGCGATTGTATGATTGTGATTGTATGATTGTGATGTATGATTGTAATTGTATGATTATGATTGTATGATTGTGATTGTATGATTGTGATGGTATGATTGTGATTGTGTGATTGCGGTCGTATGATTGTGATTGTATGATTATGATTGTATGATTGTGATTGTATGATTGCGATTGTATGATTGTGATTGTATGATTAAGTTTGTATTTTTGTGATTTTATGATTGTGATTGTATGATTGTGATTGTATGATTGTGATTGTATGATTGCGATTGTATGAATGCGATTGTATGATTGTGATTGCATAATTGTGATTGTATGATTGTGATTGTATGATTGTGATTGTCTGATTGTGGTTGTATGATTGTGATTGTATGATTGAGATTGTATGATTGTGATTGTATGATTGCGATTGTATGATTGCGATTGTATGATTGTGATTGTATGATTGTGATTGTATGATTGTGATTGTATGATTGTAATTGTATGATTGTGATTGTATGATTGTGGTTGTATGATTGTGATTGTATGATTGTGATTGTATGATTGTGAAAGTATGATCGTGATTGTATGATTATGATTGTATGATTGTGGTTGTGCGATTGTGATTGTACGATTGTGATTGTACGATTGTGATTGTATGATTGTGATTGCATGATTGTGATTGTATGATTGTGATTGCATGATTTTGAATGTATGATTGTGATTGTATGATTGTGATTGTATGATTGTGATTGTATGATTGTGATTGTATGATTGTGATTGTATGATTGTGATAGTATGATTGTGATTGTATGATTGTGATTGTATGATTGTGATTGTATGATTATGATTGTATGATTGTGATTGTATGATTGTGATTGTATGATTGCGATCGTATGATTGTGATTGTATGATTATGATTGTATGATTGTGATTGTATGATTGCGATTGTATGATTGTGATTGTATGATTATGATTGTATTTTTGTGATTGTATGATTGTGATTGTATGATCCTGATTGTATGATTGTGATTGTATGATTGTGATTGTCTGATTGTGGTTGTGCGATTGTGATTGTACGATTGTGATTGTACGATTGTGATTGTATGATTGTGATTGCATGATTATGATTGTATGATTGTGATTGCATGATTGTGATTGTATGATTGTGATTGCATGATTTGGAATGTATGATTGTGGTTGTATGATTGTGATTGTATGATTGTGATTGTATGATTGTGATTGTATGATTGTGATTGTATGATTGTGATTGTATGATTGTGATAGTATGATTGTGATTGTATGATTGCGATTGTATGATTGTGATTGTATGATTGTGATTGTATGAATGCTATTGTATGATTGTGATTGTATGATTGTGATTGTATGATTGTGATTGTATGATTGTATTTGGGAGATTGTATTTGGGATATTGTAATTGTATGATTGCGATTGTATGATTGTGATTGTATGATTGTGATTGTATGATTGTGATTGTATGATTGTGATTGTATGATTGTGATTGTATGATTGTGATGTATGATTGTAATTGTATGATTATGATTGTATGATTGTGATTGTATGATTGTGATTGTATGATTGCGATCGTATGATTGTGATCGTATGATTGTGATTGTATGATTGTGATTGTATGATTGTGATAGTATGATTGTGACTGTATGATTGTGATTGTATGATTGTGATTGTATGATTGTGATTGTATGATTGTGATTGTATGATTGTGATTGTATGATTGTGATTGTATGATTGTGATTGTATGATTGTGATTGTATGATTGTGATTGTCTGATTGTGGTTGTGCGATTGTGATTGTACGATTGTGATTGTATGATTGTGATTGTATGATAGTGATTGTATGATTGTGATTGTATGATTGTGTATGTATGATTGTGATTGTATGATTGTATTTGGGAGATTGTATTTGGGATATTGTAATTGTATGATTGCGATTGTATGATTGTGATTGTATGATTGTGATGTATGATTGTAATTGTATGATTATGATTGTATGATTGTGATTGTATGATTGTGATGGTATGATTGTGATTGTATGATTGCGATCGTATGATTGTGATTGTATGATTGTGATTGTATGATTGTGATTGTATGACTGTGATTGTATGATTGTGATTGTATGATTGTGATTGTATGATTGTGAAAGTATGATTGTGATGGTATGATTGTGATTGTATGATTGTGATTGTATGATTGTGATTGTATGATTGTGATTGTCTGATTGTGGTTGTATGATTGTGATTGTATGATTGAGATTGTATGATTGTGATTGTATGATTGCGATTGTATGATTGCGATTGTATGATTGTGATTGTATGATTGTGATTGCATGATTGTGATTGTATGATTGTGATTGCATGATTTTGAATGTATGATTGTGATTGTATGATTGTGATTGTATGATTGTGATTGTCTGATTGTGGTTGTGCGATTGTGATTGTACGATTGTGATTGTACGATTGTGATTGTATGATTGTGATTGCATGATTATGATTATATGATTGTGATTGCATGATTGTGATTGTATGATTGTGATTGCATGATTTTGAATGTATGATTGTGATTGTATGATTGTGATTGTATGATTGTGATTGTATGATTGTGATTGTATGATTGTGATTGTATGATTGTGAAAGTATGATTGTGATGGTATGATTGTGATTGTATGATTGTGATTGTATGATTGTGATTGTATGATTGTGATTGTCTGATTGTGGTTGTATGATTGTGATTGTATGATTGTGATTGTATGATTGTGATGGTATGATTGTGATTGTATGATTGCGATCGTATGATTGTGATTGTATGATTGTGATTGTATGATTGTGATTGTATGACTGTGATTGTATGATTGTGATTGTATGATTGTGATTGTATGATTGTGAAAGTATGATTGTGATGGTATGATTGTGATTGTATGATTGTGATTGTATGATTGTGATTGTATGATTGTGATTGTATGATTGTGAAAGTATGATTGTGATGGTATGATTGTGATTGTATGATTGTGATTGTATGATTGTGATCGTATGATTGTGATTGTATGATTATGATTGTATGATTGTGATTGTATGATTGCGATTGTATGATTGTGATTGTATGATTAAGTTTGTATTTTTGTGATTTTATGATTGTGATTGTATGATTGTGATTGTATGATTGTGATTGTATGTTTGCGATTGTATGAATGCGATTGTATGATTGTGATTGCATAATTGTGATTGTATGATTGTGATTGTATGATTGTGATTGTCTGATTGTGGTTGTATGATTGTGATTGTATGATTGAGATTGTATGATTGTGATTGTATGATTGCGATTGTATGATTGCGATTGTATGATTGTGATTGTATGATTGTGATTGCATGATTGTGATTGTATGATTGTGATTGCATGATTTTGAATGTATGATTGTGATTGTATGATTGTGATTGTATGATTGTGATTGTATGATTGTGATTGTATGATTGTGATTGTATGATTGTGATTGTATGATTGTGATTGTATGATTGTGATTGTATGATTGTGCTTGTATGATTGTGATTGTATGATTGTGATTGTCTGATTGTGGTTGTGCGATTGTGATTGTACGATTGTGATTGTACGATTGTGATTGTATGATTGTGATTGCATGATTATGATTATATGATTGTGATTGCATGATTGTGATTGTATGATTGTGATTGCATGATTTTGAATGTATGATTGTGATTGTATGATTGTGATTGTATGATTGTGATTGTATGATTGTGATTGTATGATTGTGATTGTATGATTGTGATTGTATGATTGTGATTGTATGATAGTGATTGTATGATTGTGATTGTCTGATTGTGGTTGTGCTATTGTGATTGTACGATTGTGATTGTACGATTGTGATAGTATGATTGTGATTGTATGATTGTGATTGTATGATTGTATTTGGGAGATTGTATTTGGGATATTGTAATTGTATGATTGCGATTGTATGATTGTGATTGTATGATTATGATTGTATGATTGTGATTGTATGATTGTGATTGTATGATTGTTATTGTATGATTGTGGTAGTATGATTGTGATTGTATGATTGTGATTGTATGACTGTGATTGTATGATTGTGATTGTATGATTGTGATTGTATGATTGTGAAAGTATGATTGTGATGGTATGATTGTGATTGTATGATTGTGATTGTATGATTGTGATTGTATGATTGTGATTGTATGATTGTGATTGTATGATTGTGATTGTATGATTGTATTTGCGAGATTGTATTTGGGATACTGTAATTGTATGATTGCGATTGTATGATTGCGATTGTATGATTGTGATAGTATGATTGTGATTGTATGATTGTGATTGTATGACTGTGATTGTATGATTGTGATTGTATGATTGTGATTGTATGATTGTGAAAGTATGATTGTGATGGTATGATTGTGATTGTATGATTGTGATTGTATGATTGTGATTGTATGATTGTGATTGTGTGATTGTGATTGTATGATTGTATTTGCGAGATTGTATTTGGGATACTGTAATTGTATGATTGCGATTGTATGATTGCGATTGTATGATTGTGATTGTATGATTGTGTATGTATGATTGTGATTGTATGATCGTATTTGGGAGATTGTATTTGGGATATTGTAATTGTATGATTGCGATTGTATGATTGTGATTGTATGATTGTGATGTATGATTGTAATTGTATGATTATGATTGTATGATTGTGATTGTATGATTGTGATGGTATGATTGTGATTGTATGATTGCGGTCGTATGATTGTGATTGTATGATTATGATTGTATGATTGTGATTGTATGATTGCGATTGTATGATTGTGATTGTATGATTAAGTTTGTATTTTTGTGATTTTATGATTGTGATTGTATGATTGTGATTGTATGATTGTGATTGTATGATTGCGATTGTATGAATGCGATTGTATGATTGTGATTGTATGATTGTGATTGTATGATTGTGATTGTATGATTGTGATTGTATGATTGTGATTGTATGATTGTGATTGTATGATTGTGATTGTATGATTGTGATTGTATGATTGTGATTGTATGATTGTGATTGTATGATTGTGATTGTATGATTGTGATTGTATGATTGTGATTGTATGATTGTGATTGTATGATTGTGATTGTATGATTGTGATTGTATGATTGTGATTGTATGATTGTGATTGTATGATTGTGATTGTATGATTGTGATTGTATGATTGTGATTGTATGATTGTGATTGTATGATTGTGATTGTATGATTGTGATTGTATGATTGTGATTGTATGATTGTGATAGTATGATTGTGATTGTATGATTGTGATTGTATGATTGTGATTGTATGATTGTGATTGTATGATTGTGATTGTCTGATTGTGGTTGCGGGATTGTGATTGTACGATTGTGATTGTAGGATTGTGATTGTACGATTGCGATTGTATGATTGTGATTGTATGATTGTGATTGCATGATTGTGATTGTATGATTGTGATTGCATGATTTTGAATGTATGATTGTGATTGTATGATTGTGATTGTATGATTGTGATTGTATGATTGTGATTGTATGATTGTGATTGTATGATTGTGATTGTATGATTGTGATAGTATGATTGTGATTGTATGATTGTGATTGTATGATTGTGATTGTATGATTATGATTGTATGATTGTGATTGTATGATTGTGATTGTATGATTGCGATCGTATGATTGTGATTGTATGATTATGATTGTATGATTGTGATTGTATGATTGCGATTGTATGATTGTGATTGTATGATTATGATTGTATTTTTGTGATTGTATGATTGTGATTGTATGATCCTGATTGTATGATTGTGATTGTATGATTGTGATTGTCTGATTGTGGTTGTGCGATTGTGATTGTACGATTGTGATTGTACGATTGTGATTGTATGATTGTGATTGCATGATTATGATTGTATGATTGTGATTGCATGATTGTGATTGTATGATTGTGATTGCATGATTTGGAATGTATGATTGTGATTGTATGATTGTGATTGTATGATTGTGATTGTATGATTGTGATTGTATGATTGTGATTGTATGATTGTGATTGTATGATTGTGATAGTATGATTGTGATTGTATGATTGCGATTGTATGATTGTGATTGTATGATTGCGATTGTATGAATGCTATTGTATGATTGTGATTGTATGATTGTGATTGTATGATTGTGATTGTATGATTGTGATTGTATGATTGTGATTGTATGATTGTATTTGGGAGATTGTATTTGGGATATTGTAATTGTATGATTGCGATTGTATGATTGTGATTGTATGATTGTGATGTATGATTGTAATTGTATGATTATGATTGTATGATTGTGATTGTATGATTGAGATTGTATGATTGTTATTGTATGCTTGCGATTGTATGAATGTGTTTGTATGATTGTGATTGTATGATTGTGATTGTATGATTGTGATTGTATGAATGTGATTGTATGATTGTGATTGTATGATTGTGATTGTATGATTGTGATTGTATAATTGTGATTGTATGATTGTGATTGTATGATTGTGATTGTATGATTGTGATTGTATGATTGTGATGTATGATTGTAATTGTATGATTATGATTGTATGATTGTGATTGTATGATTGTGATTGTATGATTGCGATCGTATGATTGTGATTGTATGATTATGATTGTATGATTGTGATTGTATGATTGCGATTGTATGATTGTGATTGTATGATTATGATTGTATTTTTGTGATTGTATGATTGTGATTGTATGATTGTGATTGTATGATTGTGATTGTATGATTGTGATTGTATGATTGTGATTGTATGATTGTGATTGTCTGATTGTGATTGCATGATTATGATTATATGATTGTGATTGCATGATTGTGATAGTATGATTGTGATTGTATGATTGCGATTGTATGAATGCTATTGTATGATTGTGATTGTATGATTGTGATTGTATGATTGTGATTGTATGATTGTGATTGTATGATTGTGATTGTATGATTGTATTTGGGAGATTGTATTTGGGATATTGTAATTGTATGATTGCGATTGTATGATTGTGATTGTATGATTGTGATGTATGATTGTAATTGTACGATTATGATTGTATGATTGTGATTGTATGATTGAGATTGTATGATTGTTATTGTATGCTTGCGATTGTATGAATGTGCTTGTATGATTGTGATCGTATGATTGTGATTGTACGATTATGATTGTATGATTGTGATTGTATGATTGCGATTGTATGATTGTGATTGTATGATTAAGTTTGTATGATTGTGATTGTATGATTGTGATTGTATGATTGTGATTGTATGATTGAGATTGTATGATTGTGATTGTATGCTTGCGATTGTATGATTGTGATTGTATGATTGTAATTCTTTGATTGTGATTGTATGATTGTGATTGTATGATTGTGATTGTATGATTGTGATTGTATGATTGTGATTTTATGATTGTGATTGTATGATTGTGATTGTATGATTGTGATAGTATGATTGTGATTATATGATTGTTATTGTATGACTGTGATTGTATGATTGTGATTGTATGATTGTGATAGTATGATTGTGAAAGTATGATTGTGATTGTATGATTGTGATTGTATGATTGTGATTGTATGATTGTGATTGTATGATTGTGATTGTATGATTGTGATTGTATGATAGTGATTGTATGATTGTAATTGTCTGATCGTGGTTGTGCGATTGTGATTGTACGATTGTGATTGTACGATTGTGATAGTATGATTGTGATTGTATGATTGTGATTGTATGATTGTGTTTGTATGATTGTGATTGTTTGATTGTATTTGGGAGATTGTAATTGTATGATTGCGATTGTATGATTGTGATTGTATGATTGCGATTGTATGATTGTGATTGTATGATTGCGATTGTATGATTGTGATTGTATGATTGCGATTGTATGATTGTGATTGTATGATTGTGATGTATGATTGTAATTGTATGATTATGATTGTATGATTGTGATTGTATGATTGTGATTGTATGATTGCGAACGTATGATTGTGATTGTATGATTATGATTGTATGATTGTGATTGTATGATTGCCATTGTATGATTGTGATTGTATGATTATGATTGTATTTTTGTGATTGTATCATTGTGAGTGTATGATTGCTATTGTATGATTGTGATTGTATGATTGTGATTGTATGATTGTGATTGTCTGATTGTGGTTGTGCGATTGTGATTGTACGATTGTGATTGTACGATTGTGATTGTATGACTGAGATTGCATGATTATGATTGTATGATTGTGATTGCATGATTGTGATTGTATGATTGCGATTGCATGATTTTGAATGTATGATTGTGATTGTATGATTGTGATTGTATGATTGTGATTGTTTGATTGTGATTGTATGATTGTGATTGTATGATTGTGATTGTATGATTGTGATAGTATGATTGTGATTGTATGATTGCGATTGTATGATTGTGATTGTATGATTGCGATTGTATGAATGCTATTGTATGATTGTGATTGTATGATTGTGATTGTATGATTGTGATTGTATGATTGTGATTGTATGATTGTGATTGTATGATTGTGATTGTATGATTCTGATTGTATGATTGTGATTGTATGATTGTGATTGTATGATTGTGATTGTATGATTGTGATTGTATGAATGTGATTGTATGATTGTGATTGTATGATTGTGATTGTATGATTGTGATTGTATGATTTTGATTGTATGATTGTGATTGTATGATTGTGATTGTATGATTGTGATTGTATGATTGTGATTGTATGATTGTGATTGTATGATTGTGATTGTATGATTGTGAATGTACGATTGTGATTGTACGATTGTGATTGTATGATTGTGATTGTATGATTGTGATTGTATGATTGTGATTGTATGATTGTATTTGGGAGATTGTATTTGGGATATTGTAATTGTATGATTGCGATTGTATGATTGTGATTACATGATTGTGATTGTATGATTATGATTGTATGATTGGGATTATATGAGTGTGATTGTGTGATTGTGGTTGTGCGATTGATATTGTACGATTGTGATTGAATGATTGTGATTGTATGATTAAGATTGTATGATTGTGATTGCATGATTGTGATTGTATGATTGTGATTGCATGATTTCGAATGTATGATTGTGATTGTATGATTGTGATTGTATGATTGTGATTGTATGATTGTGATTGTATGATTGTGATTGTATGATTGTGATTGTATGATTGTGATTGTATGATTGTGATTGTATGATTGTGATTGTATGATTGTGATTGTATGATTGTGATTGTATGATTGTGATTGTATGATTGTGATTGTATGATTGTGATTGTATGATTGTGATTGTATGATTGTGATTGTATGATTGTGATTGTATGATTGTGATTGTATGATTGTGATAGTATGATTGTGATTGTATGATTGTGATTGTATGATTGTGATTGTATGATTGTGATTGTATGATTGTGATTGTATGATTGTGATTGTCTGATTGTGGTTGCGGGATTGTGATTGTACGATTGTGATTGTAGGATTGTGATTGTACGATTGCGATTGTATGATTGTGATTGTATGATTGTGATTGTATGATTGTGATTGTATGATTGTGATTGTATGATTGTGATTGTATGATTGTGATTGTATGATTGTGATTGTATGATTGTGATTGTATGATTGTGATTGTATGATTGTGATTGTATGATTGTGATTGTATGATTGTGAATGTACGATTGTGATTGTATGATTGTGATTGTATGATTGTGATAGTACGATTGTGATTGTATGACTGTGATTGTATGACTGTGATTGTATGATTGTGATTGTATGATTGTGATTGTATGATTGTGAAAGTATGATTGTGATTGTATGATTGTGATTGTATGATTGTGATTGTATGATTGTGATTGTATGATTGTGATTGTATGATTGTGATTGTATGATTGTGATTGTATGATTGTGATTGTATGATTGTGATAGTATGATTGTGATTGTATGATTGTGATTGTATGATTGTGATTGTATGATTGTGATTGTATGATTGTATTTGCGAGATTGTATTTGGGATACTGTAATTGTATGATTGCGATTGTATGATTGCGATTGTATGATTGTGATTGTATGATTGCGATTGTATGAATGCTATTGTATGATTGTGATTGTATGATTGTGATTGTATGATTGTGATTGTATGATTGTGATTGTATGATTGTGATTGTATGATTGTGATTGTATGATTGTGATTGTATGATTGTGATTGTATGATTGTATTTGGGAGATTGTATTTGGGATATTGTAATTGTATGATTGCGATTGTATGATTGTGATTGTATGATTGTGATTGTATGATTGTGATGTATGATTGTAATTGTATGATTATGATTGTATGATTGTGATGTATGATTGTAATTGTATGATTGTGATTGTACGATTGTGATTGTATGATTGTGATTGTATGATTGTGATTGTATGATTGTGATTGTATGATTGTGATTGTATGATTGTGATTGTATGATTGTGATAGTATGATTGTGATTGTATGATTGTGATTGTATGATTGTGATTGTATGATTATGATTGTATGATTGTGATTGTATGATTGTGATTGTATGATTGCGATCGTATGATTGTGATTGTATGATTATGATTGTATGATTGTGATTGTATGATTGCGATTGTATGATTGTGATTGTATGATTATGATTGTATTTTTGTGATTGTATGATTGTGATTGTATGATCCTGATTGTATGATTGTGATTGTATGATTGAGATTGTCTGATTGTGGTTGTGCGATTGTGATTGTACGATTGTGATTGTATGATTGTGATTGTATGATTGTGATTGTATGATTGTGATAGTATGATTGTGATTGTATGATTGCGATTGTATGATTGTGATTGTATGATTGCGATTGTATGAATGCTATTGTATGATTGTGATTGTATGATTGTGATTGTATGATTGTGATTGTATGATTGTGATTGTATGATTGTGATTGTATGATTGTATTTGGGAGATTGTATTTGGGATATTGTAATTGTATGATTGCGATTGTATGATTGTGATTGTATGATTGTGATGTATGATTGTAATTGTATGATTATGATTGTATGATTGTGATTGTATGATTGAGATTGTATGATTGTTATTGTATGCTTGCGATTGTATGAATGTGTTTGTATGATTGTGATTGTATGATTGTGATTGTATGATTGTGATTGTATGATTGTGATGTATGATTGTAATTGTATGATTATGATTGTATGATTGTGATTGTATGATTGTGATTGTATGATTGTGATTGTATGATTGCGATCGTATGATTGTGATTGTATGATTATGATTGTATGATTGTGATTGTATGATTGCGATTGTATGATTGTGATTGTATGATTATGATTGTATTTTTGTGATTGTATGATTGTGATTGTATGATTGTGATTGTATGATTGTGATTGTATGATTGTGATTGTATGATTGTGATTGTATGATTGTGATTGTCTGATGGTGGTTGTGCGATTGTGATTGTACGATTGTGATTGTACGATTGTGATTGTATGATTGTGATTGCATGATTATGATTATATGATTGTGATTGCATGATTGTGATTGTATGATTGTGATTGCATGATTTTGAATGTATGATTGTGATTGTATGATTGTGATTGTATGATTGTGATTGTATGATTGTGATTGTATGATTGTATTTGGGAGATTGTATTTGGGAGATTGTATTTGGGAGATTGTATTTGGGAGATTGTAATTGTATGATTGCGATTGTATGATTGTGATTGTATGATTGCGATTGTATGATTGTGATTGTATGATTGTGATGTATGATTGTAATTGTATGATTATGATTGTATGATTGTGATTGTATGATTGTGATTGTATGATTGTATTTGGGAGATTGTAGTTGGGAGATTGTATTTGGGAGATTGTATTTGGCAGATTGTATTTGGGAGATTGTAATTGTATGATTGCGATTGTATGATTGTGATTGTATGATTGCGATTGTATGATTGTGATTGTATGATTGTGATGTATGATTGTAATTGTATGATTATGATTGTATGATTGTGATTGTATGATTGAGATTGTATGATTGTGATTGTATGCTTGCGATTGCATGATTGTGATTGTATGATTGTGATTGTATGATTGTGATTGTATGATTGTGATTGTATGATTATGATTGTATGATTGTGATTGTATGATTGTGATTGTATGATTGTGATAGTATGATTGTGATTGTATGATTGTGATTGTATGATTGTGATTGTATGATTGTGATTGTATGATTGTGATTGTATGATTGTGATTGTCTGATTGTGGTTGCGGGATTGTGATTGTACGATTGTGATTGTAGGATTGTGATTGTACGATTGCGATTGTATGATTGTGATTGTATGATTGTGATTGTATGATTGTGATTGTATGATTGTGATTGTATGATTGTGATTGTATGATTGTGATTGTATGATTGTGATTGTATGATTGTGATTGTATGATTGTGATTGTATGATTGTGATTGTATGATTGTGATTGTATGATTGTGATTGTATGATTGTGATTGTATGATTGTGATTGTATGATTGTGAATGTACGATTGTGATTGTATGATTGTGATTGTATGATTGTGATTGTATGATTGTGATAGTATGATTGTGATTGTATGATTGTGATTGTATGATTGTGATTGTATGATTATGATTGTATGATTGTGATTGTATGATTGTGATTGTATGATTGCGATCGTATGATTGTGGTTGTATGATTATGATTGTATGATTGTGATTGTATGATTGCGATTGTATGATTGTGATTGTATGATTATGATTGTATTTTTGTGATTGTATGATTGTGATTGTATGATCCTGATTGTATGATTGTGATTGTATGATTGAGATTGTCTGATTGTGGTTGTGCGATTGTGATTGTACGATTGTGATTGTACGATTGTGATTGTATGATTGTGATTGCATGATTATGATTGTATGATTGTGATTGCATGATTGTGATTGTATGATTGTGATTGCATGATTTGGAATGTATGATTGTGATTGTATGATTGTGATTGTATGATTGTGATTGTATGATTGTGATTGTATGATTGTGATTGTATGATTGTGATAGTATGATTGTGATTGTATGATTGCGATTGTATGATTGTGATTGTATGATTGCGATTGTATGAATGCTATTGTATGATTGTGATTGTATGATTGTGATTGTATGATTGTGATTGTATGATTGTGATTGTATGATTGTGATTGTATGATTGTGATTGTATGATTGTATTTGGGAGATTGTATTTGGGATATTGTAATTGTATGATTGCGATTGTATGATTGTGATTGTATGATTGTGATGTATGACTGTAATTGTATGATTATGATTGTATGATTGTGATTGTATGATTGAGATTGTATGATTGTTATTGTATGCTTGCGATTGTATGAATGTGTTTGTATGATTGTGATTGTATGATTGTGATTGTATGATTGTGATTGTATGATTGTGATGTATGATTGTAATTGTATGATTATGATTGTATGATTGTGATTGTATGATTGTGATTGTATGATTGCGATCGTATGATTGTGATTGTATGATTATGATTGTATGATTGTGATTGTATGATTGCGATTGTATGATTGTGATTGTATGATTATGATTGTATTTTTGTGATTGTATGATTGTGATTGTATGATTGTGATTGTATGATTGTGATTGTATGATTGTGATTGTATGATTGTGATTGTATGATTGTGATTGTCTGATGGTGGTTGTGCGATTGTGATTGTACGATTGTGATTGTACGATTGTGATTGTATGATTGTGATTGCATGATTATGATTATATGATTGTGATTGCATGATTGTGATTGTATGATTGTGATTGCATGATTTTGAATGTATGATTGTGATTGTATGATTGTGATTGTATGATTGTGATTGTATGATTGTGATTGTATGATTGTGATAGTATGATTGTGATTGTATGATTGCGATTGTATGAATGCTATTGTATGATTGTGATTGTATGATTGTGATTGTATGATTGTGATTGTATGATTGTGATTGTATGATTGTGATTGTATGATTGTATTTGGGAGATTGTATTTGGGATATTGTAATTGTATGATTGCGATTGTATGATTGTGATTGTATGATTGTGATGTATGATTGTAATTGTATGATTATGATTGTATGATTGTGATTGTATGATTGAGATTGTATGATTGTTATTGTATGCTTGCGATTGTATGAATGTGCTTGTATGATTGTGATCGTATGATTGTGATTGTACGATTATGATTGTATGATTGTGATTGTATGATTGCGATTATATGATTGTGATTGTATGATTGTGATGTATGATTGTAATTGTATGATTAGGATTGTATGATTGTGATTGTATGATTGAGATTGTATGATTGTGATTGTATGCTTGCGATTGCATGATTGTGATTGTATGATTGTGATTGTATGATTGTGATTGTATGATTGTGATTGTATGATTATGATTGTATGATTGTGATTGTATGATTGTGATTGTATGATTGTTATTGTATGATTGTGATAGTATGATTGTGATTGTATGATTGTGATTGTATGACTGTGATTGTATGATTGTGATTGTATGATTGTGATTGTATGATTGTGAAAGTATGATTGTGATGGTATGATTGTGATTGTATGATTGTGATTGTATGATTGTGATTGTATTATTGTGATTGTATGATTGTGATTGTATGATTGTGATTGTATGATTGTATTTGCGAGATTGTATTTGGGATACTGTAATTGTATGATTGCGATTGTATGATTGCGATTGTATGATTGTGATAGTATGATTGTGATTGTATGATTGTGATTGTATGACTGTGATTGTATGATTGTGATTGTATGATTGTGATTGTATGATTGTGAAAGTATGATTGTGATGGTATGATTGTGATTGTATGATTGTGATTGTATGATTGTGATTGTATGATTGTGATTGTATGATTGTGATTGTGTGATTGTGATTGTATGATTGTATTTGCGAGATTGTATTTGGGATACTGTAATTGTATGATTGCGATTGTATGATTGCGATTGTATGATTGTGATTGTATGATTGTGTGTGTATGATTGTGATTGTATGATTGTATTTGGGAGGTTGTATTTGGGATATTGTAATTGTATGATTGCGATTGTATGATTGTGATTGTATGATTGTGATGTATGATTGTAATTGTATGATTATGATTGTATGATTGTGATTGTATGATTGTGATGGTATGATTGTGATTGTGTGATTGCGGTCGTATGATTGTGATTGTATGATTATGATTGTATGATTGTGATTGTATGATTGCGATTGTATGATTGTGATTGTATGATTAAGTTTGTATTTTTGTGATTTTATGATTGTGATTGTATGATTGTGATTGTATGATTGTGATTGTATGATTGCGATTGTATGAATGCGATTGTATGATTGTGATTGCATAATTGTGATTGTATGATTGTGATTGTATGATTGTGATTGTCTGATTGTGGTTGTATGATTGTGATTGTATGATTGAGATTGTATGATTGTGATTGTATGATTGCGATTGTATGATTGCGATTGTATGATTGTGATTGTATGATTGTGATTGTATGATTGTGATTGTATGATTGTAATTGTATGATTGTGATTGTATGATTGTGGTTGTATGATTGTGATTGTATGATTGTGATTGTATGATTGTGAAAGTATGATCGTGATTGTATGATTATGATTGTATGATTGTGGTTGTGCGATTGTGATTGTACGATTGTGATTGTACGATTGTGATTGTATGATTGTGATTGCATGATTGTGATTGTATGATTGTGATTGCATGATTTTGAATGTATGATTGTGATTGTATGATTGTGATTGTATGATTGTGATTGTATGATTGTGATTGTATGATTGTGATTGTATGATTGTGATTGTATGATTGTGATTGTATGATTGTGATTGTATGATTATGATTGTATGATTGTGATTGTATGATTGTGATTGTATGATTGCGATCGTATGATTGTGATTGTATGATTATGATTGTATGATTGTGATTGTATGATTGCGATTGTATGATTGTGATTGTATGATTATGATTGTATTTTTGTGATTGTATGATTGTGATTGTATGATCCTGATTGTATGATTGTGATTGTATGATTGTGATTGTCTGATTGTGGTTGTGCGATTGTGATTGTACGATTGTGATTGTACGATTGTGATTGTATGATTGTGATTGCATGATTATGATTGTATGATTGTGATTGCATGATTGTGATTGTATGATTGTGATTGCATGATTTGGAATGTATGATTGTGGTTGTATGATTGTGATTGTATGATTGTGATTGTATGATTGTGATTGTATGATTGTGATTGTATGATTGTGATTGTATGATTGTGATAGTATGATTGTGATTGTATGATTGCGATTGTATGATTGTGATTGTATGATTGTGATTGTATGAATGCTATTGTATGATTGTGATTGTATGATTGTGATTGTATGATTGTGATTGTATGATTGTATTTGGGAGATTGTATTTGGGATATTGTAATTGTATGATTGCGATTGTATGATTGTGATTGTATGATTGTGATTGTATGATTGTGATTGTATGATTGTGATTGTATGATTGTGATTGTATGATTGTGATGTATGATTGTAATTGTATGATTATGATTGTATGATTGTGATTGTATGATTGCGATCGTATGATTGTGATCGTATGATTGTGATTGTATGATTGTGATTGTATGATTGTGATAGTATGATTGTGACTGTATGATTGTGATTGTATGATTGTGATTGTATGATTGTGATTGTATGATTGTGATTGTATGATTGTGATTGTATGATTGTGATTGTATGATTGTGATTGTATGATTGTGATTGTATGATTGTGATTGTATGATTGTGATTGTCTGATTGTGGTTGTGCGATTGTGATTGTACGATTGTGATTGTATGATTGTGATTGTATGATAGTGATTGTATGATTGTGATTGTATGATTGTGTATGTATGATTGTGATTGTATGATTGTATTTGGGAGATTGTATTTGGGATATTGTAATTGTATGATTGCGATTGTATGATTGTGATTGTATGATTGTGATGTATGATTGTAATTGTATGATTGTGGTTGTATGATTGTGATTGTATGATTGAGATTGTATGATTGTGATTGTATGATTGCGATTGTATGATTGCGATTGTATGATTGTGATTGTATGATTGTGATTGCATGATTGTGATTGTATGATTGTGATTGCATGATTATGATTGTATGATTGTGATTGCATGATTGTGATTGTATGATTGTGATTGTATGATTGTGATTGTATGACTGTGATTGTATGATTGTGATTGTATGATTGTGATTGTATGATTGTGAAAGTATGATTGTGATGGTATGATTGTGATTGTATGATTGTGATTGTATGATTGTGATTGTATGATTGTGATTGTCTGATTGTGGTTGTATGATTGTGATTGTATGATTGAGATTGTATGATTGTGATTGTATGATTGCGATTGTATGATTGCGATTGTATGATTGTGATTGTATGATTGTGATTGCATGATTGTGATTGTATGATTGTGATTGCATGATTTTGAATGTATGATTGTGATTGTATGATTGTGAGTGTATGATTGTGATTGTCTGATTGTGGTTGTGCGATTGTGATTGTACGATTGTGATTGTACGATTGTGATTGTATGATTGTGATTGCATGATTATGATTATATGATTGTGATTGCATGATTGTGATTGTATGATTGTGATTGCATGATTTTGAATGTATGATTGTGATTGTATGATTGTGATTGTATGATTGTGATTGTATGATTGTGATTGTATGATTGTGATTGTATGATTGTGAAAGTATGATTGTGATGGTATGATTGTGATTGTATGATTGTGATTGTATGATTGTGATTGTATGATTGTGATTGTCTGATTGTGGTTGTATGATTGTGATTGTATGATTGTGATTGTATGATTGTGATGGTATGATTGTGATTGTATGATTGCGATCGTATGATTGTGATTGTATGATTGTGATTGTATGATTGTGATTGTATGACTGTGATTGTATGATTGTGATTGTATGATTGTGATTGTATGATTGTGAAAGTATGATTGTGATGGTATGATTGTGATTGTATGATTGTGATTGTATGATTGTGATTGTATGATTGTGATTGTATGATTGTGAAAGTATGATTGTGATGGTATGATTGTGATTGTATGATTGTGATTGTATGATTGTGATCGTATGATTGTGATTGTATGATTATGATTGTATGATTGTGATTGTATGATTGCGATTGTATGATTGTGATTGTATGATTAAGTTTGTATTTTTGTGATTTTATGATTGTGATTGTATGATTGTGATTGTATGATTGTGATTGTATGTTTGCGATTGTATGAATGCGATTGTATGATTGTGATTGCATAATTGTGATTGTATGATTGTGATTGTATGATTGTGATTGTCTGATTGTGGTTGTATGATTGTGATTGTATGATTGAGATTGTATGATTGTGATTGTATGATTGCGATTGTATGATTGCGATTGTATGATTGTGATTGTATGATTGTGATTGCATGATTGTGATTGTATGATTGTGATTGCATGATTTTGAATGTATGATTGTGATTGTATGATTGTGATTGTATGATTGTGATTGTATGATTGTGATTGTATGATTGTGATTGTATGATTGTGATTGTATGATTGTGATTGTATGATTGTGATTGTATGATTGTGATTGTATGATTGTGATTGTCTGATTGTGGTTGTGCGATTGTGATTGTACGATTGTGATTGTACGATTGTGATTGTATGATTGTGATTGCATGATTATGATTATATGATTGTGATTGCATGATTGTGATTGTATGATTGTGATTGCATGATTTTGAATGTATGATTGTGATTGTATGATTGTGATTGTATGATTGTGATTGTATGATTGTGATTGTATGATTGTGATTGTATGATTGTGATTGTATGATTGTGATTGTATGATAGTGATTGTATGATTGTGATTGTCTGATTGTGGTTGTGCTATTGTGATTGTACGATTGTGATTGTACGATTGTGATAGTATGATTGTGATTGTATGATTGTGATTGTATGATTGTGATTGTATGATTGTATTTGGGAGATTGTATTTGGGATATTGTAATTGTATGATTGCGATTGTATGATTGTGATTGTATGATTGTGATGTATGATTGTAATTGTATGATTATGATTGTATGATTGTGATTGTATGATTGAGATTGTATGATTGTTATTGTATGCTTGCGATTGTATGAATGTGCTTGTATGATTGTGATCGTATGATTGTGATTGTACGATTATGATTGTATGATTGAGATTGTATGATTGCGATTGTATGATTGTGATTGTATGATTGTGATGTATGATTGTAATTGTATGATTATGATTGTACGATTGTGATTGTATGATTGAGATTGTATGATTGTGATTGTATGCTTGCGATTGCATGATTGTGATTGTATGATTGTGATTGTATGATTGTGATTGTATGATTGTGATTGTATGATTATGATTGTATGATTGTGATTGTATGATTGTGATTGTATGATTGTTATTGTATGATTGTGGTAGTATGATTGTGATTGTATGATTGTGATTGTATGACTGTGATTGTATGATTGTGATTGTATGATTGTGATTGTATGATTGTGAAAGTATGATTGTGATGGTATGATTGTGATTGTATGATTGTGATTGTATGATTGTGATTGTATGATTGTGATTGTATGATTGTGATTGTATGATTGTGATTGTATGATTGTATTTGCGAGATTGTATTTGGGATACTGTAATTGTATGATTGCGATTGTATGATTGCGATTGTATGATTGTGATAGTATGATTGTGATTGTATGATTGTGATTGTATGACTGTGATTGTATGATTGTGATTGTATGATTGTGATTGTATGATTGTGAAAGTATGATTGTGATGGTATGATTGTGATTGTATGATTGTGATTGTATGATTGTGATTGTATGATTGTGATTGTGTGATTGTGATTGTATGATTGTATTTGCGAGATTGTATTTGGGATACTGTAATTGTATGATTGCGATTGTATGATTGCGATTGTATGATTGTGATTGTATGATTGTGTATGTATGATTGTGATTGTATGATCGTATTTGGGAGATTGTATTTGGGATATTGTAATTGTATGATTGCGATTGTATGATTGTGATTGTATGATTGTGATGTATGATTGTAATTGTATGATTATGATTGTATGATTGTGATTGTATGATTGTGATGGTATGATTGTGATTGTATGATTGCGGTCGTATGATTGTGATTGTATGATTATGATTGTATGATTGTGATTGTATGATTGCGATTGTATGATTGTGATTGTATGATTAAGTTTGTATTTTTGTGATTTTATGATTGTGATTGTATGATTGTGATTGTATGATTGTGATTGTATGATTGCGATTGTATGAATGCGATTGTATGATTGTGATTGCATAATTGTGATTGTATGATTGTGATTGTATGATTGTGATTGTCTGATTGTGGTTGTATGATTGTGATTGAATGATTGAGATTGTATGATTGTGATTGTATGATTGCGATTGTATGATTGCGATTGTATGATTGTGATTGTATGATTGTGATTGTATGATTGTGATTGTATGATTGTAATTGTATGATTGTGATTGTATGATTGTGGTTGTATGATTGTGATTGTATGATTGTGATTGTATGATTGTGAAAGTATGATCGTGATTGTATGATTATGATTGTATGATTGTGGTTGTGCGATTGTGATTGTACGATTGTGATTGTACGATTGTGATTGTATGATTGTGATTGCATGATTATGATTGTATGATTGTGATTGCATGATTGTGATTGTATGATTGTGATTGCATGATTTTGAATGTATGATTGTGATTGTATGATTGTGATTGTATGATTGTGATTGTATGATTGTGATTGTATGATTGTGATTGTATGATTGTGATAGTATGATTGTGATTGTATGATTGTGATTGTATGATTGTGATTGTATGATTATGATTGTATGATTGTGATTGTATGATTGTGATTGTATGATTGCGATCGTATGATTGTGATTGTATGATTATGATTGTATGATTGTGATTGTATGATTGCGATTGTATGATTGTGATTGTATGATTATGATTGTATTTTTGTGATTGTATGATTGTGATTGTATGATTGAGATTGTATGATTGTGATTGTATGATTGCGATTGTATGATTGCGATTGTATGATTGTGATTGTATGATTGTGATTGCATGATTGTGATTGTATGATTGTGATTGCATGATTTTGAATGTATGATTGTGATTGTATGATTGTGATTGTATGATTGTGATTGTATGATTGTGATTGTATGATTGTGATTGTATGATTGTGATTGTATGATTGTGATTGTATGATTATGATTGTATGATTGTGATTGTATGATTGAGATTGTATGATTGTTATTGTATGCTTGCGATTGTATGAATGTGATTGTATGATTGTGATTGTATGATTGTGATTGTATGATTGTGATTGTATGATTGTGATTGTATGATTGTGATCGTATGATTGTGATTGTATGATTGTGATTGTATGATTGTGATTGTATGATTGTGATTGTATGATTGTGATTGTATGATTGTGATTGTATGATTGTGATGTATGATTGTAATTGTATGATTATGATTGTATGATTGTGATTGTATGATTGTGATTGTATGATTGTGATTGTATGATTGTGATTGTCTGATTGTGGTTGTGCGATTGTGATTGTACGATTGTGATTGTACGATTGTGATTGTATGATTGTGATTGCATGATTATGATTATATGATTGTGATTGCATGATTGTGATTGTATGATTGTGATTGCATGATTTTGTATGTATGATTGTGATTGTATGATTGTGATTGTATGATTGTGATTGTATGATTGTGATTGTATGATTGCGATAGTATGATTGTGATTGTATGATTGCGATTGTATGAATGCTATTGTATGATTGTGAAAGTATGATTGTGATTGTATGATTGTGATTGTATGATTGTGATTGTATGATTGTGATTGTATGATTGTGATTGTATGATTGTGATTGTATGATTGTGATTGTCTGATTGTGGTTGTGCGATTGTGATTGTACGATTGTGATTGTACGATTGTGATTGTATGATTGAGATTGCATGATTATGATTGTATGATTGTGATTGCATGATTGTGATTGTATGATTGCGATTGCATGATTTTGAATGTATGATTGTGATTGTATGATTGTGATTGTATGATTGTGATTGTATGATTGTGATTGTATGATAGTGATTGTATGATTGTGATTGTCTGATTGTGGTTGTGCGATTGTGATTGTACGATTGTGATTGTACGATTGTGATAGTATGATTGTGATTGTATGATTGTGATTGTATGATTGTATTTGGGAGATTGTATTTGGGATATTGTAATTGTATGATTGCGATTGTATGATTGTGATTGTATGATTGTGATGTATGATTGTAATTGTATGATTATGATTGTATGATTGTGATTGTATGATTGAGATTGTATGATTGTTATTGTATGCTTGCGATTGTATGAATGTGATTGTATGATTGTGATTGTATGATTGTGATTGTATGATTGTGATTGTATGATTGTGATTGTATGATTGTGATCGTATGATTGTGATTGTATGATTGTGATTGTATGATTGTGATTGTATGATTGTGATTGTATGATTGTGATTGTATGATTGTGATTGTATGATTGTGATGTATGATTGTAATTGTATGATTATGATTGTATGATTGTGATTGTATGATTGTGATTGTATGATTGTGATTGTATGATTGTGATTGTCTGATTGTGGTTGTGCGATTGTGATTGTACGATTGTGATTGTACGATTGTGATTGTATGATTGTGATTGCATGATTATGATTATATGATTGTGATTGCATGATTGTGATTGTATGATTGTGATTGCATGATTTTGTATGTATGATTGTGATTGTATGATTGTGATTGTATGATTGTGATTGTATGATTGTGATTGTATGATTGCGATAGTATGATTGTGATTGTATGATTGCGATTGTATGAATGCTATTGTATGATTGTGAAAGTATGATTGTGATTGTATGATTGTGATTGTATGATTGTGATTGTATGATTGTGATTGTATGATTGTGATTGTATGATTGTGATTGTATGATTGTGATTGTCTGATTGTGGTTGTGCGATTGTGATTGTACGATTGTGATTGTACGATTGTGATTGTATGATTGAGATTGCATGATTATGATTGTATGATTGTGATTGCATGATTGTGATTGTATGATTGCGATTGCATGATTTTGAATGTATGATTGTGATTGTATGATTGTGATTGTATGATTGTGATTGTATGATTGTGATTGTATGATTGTATTTGGGAGATTGTATTTGGGATATTGTAATTGTATGATTGCGATTGTATGATTGTGATTGTATGATTGTGATGTATGATTGTAATTGTATGATTATGATTGTATGATTGTGATTGTATGATTGAGATTATATGATTGTTATTGTATGCTTGCGATTGTATGAATGTGATTGTATGATTGTGATTGTATGATTGTGATTGTATGATTGTGATTGTATGATTGTGATTGTATGATTGTGATTGTATGATTGTGATTGTATGATTGTGATTGTATGATTGTGAATGTACGATTGTGATTGTACGATTGTGATTGTATGATTGTGATTGTATGATTGTGATTGTATGATTGTATTTGGGAGATTGTATTTGGGATATTGTAATTGTATGATTGCGATTGTATGATTGTGATTACATGATTGTGATTGTATGATTGTGATTGTATGATTGTGATTATATGAGTGTGATTGTGTGATTGTGGTTGTGCGATTGATATTGTACGATTGTGATTGTACGATTGTGATTGAATGATTGTGATTGTATGATTAAGATTGTATGATTGTGATTGCATGATTGTGATTGTATGATTGTGATTGCATGATTTCGAATGTATGATTGTGATTGTATGATTGTGATTGTATGATTGTGATTGTATGATTGTGATTGTATGATTGTGATTGTATGATTGTGATTGTATGATTGTGATTGTATGATTGTGATTGTATGATTGTGATTGCATGATTGTGATTGTATGATTGTGATTGTATGATTGTGATTGTATGATTGTGATTGTATGATTGTGATTGTATGATTGTGATAGTATGATTGTGATTGTATGATTGTGATTGTATGATTGTGATTGTATGATTGTATTTGGGAGATTGTATTTGGGAGATTGTATTTGGGAGATTGTAATTGTATGATTGCGATTGTATGATTGTGATTGTATGATTGCGATTGTATGATTGTGATTGTATGATTGTGATGTATGATTGTAATTGTATGATTATGATTGTATGATTGTGATTGTATGATTGTATTTGGGAGATTGTAGTTGGGAGATTGTATTTGGGAGATTGTATTTGGCAGATTGTATTTGGGAGATTGTAATTGTATGATTGCGATTGTATGATTGTGATTGTATGATTGCGATTGTATGATTGTGATTGTATGATTGTGATGTATGATTGTAATTGTATGATTATGATTGTATGATTGTGATTGTATGATTGAGATTGTATGATTGTGATTGTATGCTTGCGATTGCATGATTGTGATTGTATGATTGTGATTGTATGATTGTGATTGTATGATTGTGATTGTATGATTATGATTGTATGATTGTGATTGTATGATTGTGATTGTATGATTGTTATTGTATGATTCTGATAGTATGATTGTGATTGTATGATTGTGATTGTATGACTGTGATTGTATGATTGTGATTGTATGATTGTGATTGTATGATTGTGAAAGTATGATTGTGATGGTATGATTGTGATTGTTTGATTGTGATTGTATGATTGTGATTGTATGATTGTGATTGTATGATTGTGATTGTATGATTGTGATTGTATGATTGTGATTGTATGATTGTGATTGTATGATTGTATTTGCGTGATTGTATTTGGGATACTGTAATTGTATGATTGCGATTGTATGATTGCGATTGTATGATTGTGATAGTATGATTGTGATTGTATGATTGTGATTGTATGACTGTGATTGTATGATTGTGATTGTATGATTGTGATTGTATGATTGTGAAAGTATGATTGTGATGGTATGATTGTGATTGTATGATTGTGATTGTATGATTGTGATTGTATGATTGTGATTGTGTGATTGTGATTGTATGATTGTGATTGTATGATTGTATTTGCGAGATTGTATTTGGGATACTGTAATTGTATGATTGGGATTGTATGATTGCGATTGTATGATTGTGATTGTATGATTGTGTATGTATGATTGTGATTGTATGATTGTATTTGGGAGATTGTATTTGGGAGATTGTATTTGGGATATTGTAATTGTATGATTGCGATTGTATGATTGTGATTGTATGATTGTGATGTATGATTGTAATTGTATGATTATGATTGTATGATTGTGATTGTATGATTGTGATGGTATGATTGTGATTGTATGATTGCGATCGTATGATTGTGATTGTATGATTATGATTGTATGATTGTGATTGTATGATTGCGATTGTATGATTGTGATTGTATGATTAAGTTTGTATTTTTGTGATTTTATGATTGTGATTGTATGATTGTGATTGTATGATTGTGATTGTATGATTGTGATTGTATGATTGTGATTGTATGATTGCGATTGTATGAATGCGATTGTATGATTGTGATTGCATAATTGTGATTGTATGATTGTGATTGTATGATTGTGATTGTCTGATTGTGGTTGTATGATTGTGATTGTATGATTGAGATTGTATGATTGTGATTGTATGATTGTGATTGTATGATTGTATTTGGGAGATTGTATTTGGGATATTGTAATTGTATGATTGTGATTGTATGATTGTGATGTATGATTGTAATTGTATGATTATGATTGTATGATTGTGATTGTATGATTGAGATTGTATGATTGTTATTGTATGCTTGCGATTGTATGAATGTGTTTGTATGATTGTGATTGTATGATTGTGATTGTATGATTGTGATTGTATGATTGTGATTGTATGATTGTGATTGTATGATTGTGATTGTATGATTGTGATTGTATGATTGTGATTGTATGATTGTGATTGTATGATTGTGATTGTATGATTGTGATTGTATGATTGTGATTGTATGATTGTGATTGTATGATTGTGATTGTATGATTGTGATTGTATGATTGTGATGTATGATTGTAATTGTATCATTATGATTGTATGATTGTGATTGTATGATTGTGATTGTATGATTGTATTTGGGAGATTGTATTTGGGATATTGTAATTGTATGATTGCGATTGTATGATTGTGATTGTATGATTGTGATGTATGATTGTAATTGTATGATTATGATTGTATGATTGTGATTGTATGATTGAGATTGTATGATTGTTATTGTATGCTTGCGATTGTATGAATGTGCTTGTATGATTGTGATCGTATGATTGTGATTGTACGATTATGATTGTATGATTGTGATTGTATGATTGCGATTGTATGATTGTGATTGTATGATTGTGATGTATGATTGTAATTGTATGATTATGATTGTATGATTGTGATTGTATGATTGAGATTGTATGACTGTGATTGTATGCTTGCGATTGCATGATTGTGATTGTATGATTGTGATTGTATGATTGTGATTGTATGATTGTGATTGTATGATTATGATTGTATGATTGTGATTGTATGATTGTGATTGTATGATTGTTATTGTATGATTGTGATAGTATGATTGTGATTGTATGATTGTGATTGTATGACTGTGATTGTATGATTGTGATTGTATGATTGTGATTGTATGATTGTGAAAGTATGATTGTGATGGTATGATTGTGATTGTATGATTGTGATTGTATGATTGTGATTGTATGATTGTGATTGTATGATTGTGATTGTATGATTGTATTTGGGATACTGTAATTGTATGATTGCGATTGTATGATTGCGATTGTATGATTGTGATAGTATGATTGTGATTGTATGATTGTGATTGTATGACTGTGATTGTATGATTGTGATTGTATGATTGTGATTGTATGATTGTGAAAGTATGATTGTGATGGTATGATTGTGATTGTATGATTGTGATTGTATGATTGTGATTGTATGATTGTGATTGTGTGATTGTGATTGTATGATTGTATTTGCGAGATTGTATTTGGGATACTGTAATTGTATGATTGCGATTGTATGATTGCGATTGTATGATTGTGATTGTATGATTGTGTATGTATGATTGTGATTGTATGATTGTATTTGGGAGATTGTATTTGGGATATTGTAATTGTATGATTGCGATTGTATGATTGTGATTGTATGATTGTGATGTATGATTGTAATTGTATGATTATGATTGTATGATTGTGATTGTATGATTGTGATGGTATGATTGTGATTGTATGATTGCGATCGTATGATTGTGATTGTATGATTATGATTGTATGATTGTGATTGTATGATTGCGATTGTATGATTGTGATTGTATGATTAAGTTTGTATTTTTGTGATTTTATGATTGTGATTGTATGATTGTGATTGTATGATTGTGATTGTATGATTGTGATTGTATGATTGTGATTGTATGATTGCGATTGTATGAATGCGATTGTATGATTGTGATTGCATAATTGTGATTGTATGATTGTGATTGTATGATTGTGATTGTCTGATTGTGGTTGTATGATTGTGATTGTATGATTGAGATTGTATGATTGTGATTGTATGATTGCGATTGTATGATTGCGATTGTATGATTGCGATTGTATGATTGTGATTGTATGATTGTGATTGTATGATTGTGATTGTATGATTGTGATTGTATGATTGTGGTTGTATGATTGTGATTGTATGATTGTGATTGTATGATTGTGAAAGTATGATCGTGATTGTATGATTATGATTGTATGATTGTGGTTGTGCGATTGTGATTGTACGATTGTGATTGTACGATTGTGATTGTATGATTGTGATTGCATGATTATGATTGTATGATTGTGATTGCATGATTGTGATTGTATGATTGTGATTGCATGATTTTGAATGTATGATTGTGATTGTATGATTGTGATTGTATGATTGTGATTGTATGATTGTGATTGTATGATTGCGATCGTATGATTGTGATTGTATGATTGTGATTGTATGATTGTGATAGTATGATTGTGACTGTATGATTGTGATTGTATGATTGTGATTGTATGATTGTGATTGTATGATTGTGATTGTATGATTGTGATTGTATGATTGTGATTGTATGATTGTGATTGTATGATTGTGATTGTCTGATTGTGGTTGTGCGATTGTGATTGTACGATTGTGATTGTACGATTGTGACTGTATGATTGTGATTGCATGATTATGATTATATGATTGTGATTGCATGATTGTGATTGTATGATTGTGATTGCATGATTTTGAATGTATGATTGTGATTGTATGATTGTGATTGTATGATTGTGATTGTATGATTGTGATTGTATGATTGCGATAGTATGATTGTGATTGTATGATTGCGATTGTATGAATGCTATTGTATGATTGTGAAAGTATGATTGTGATTGTATGATTGTGATTGTATGATTGTGATTGTATGATTGTGATTGTATGATAGTGATTGTATGATTGTGATTGTATGATTGTGTATGTATGATTGTGATTGTATGATTGTATTTGGGAGATTGTATTTGGGATATTGTAATTATATGATTGCGATTGTATGGTTGTGATTGTATGATTGTGATGTATGATTGTAATTGTATGATTATGATTGTATGATTGTGATTGTATGATTGTGATGGTATGATTGTGATTGTATGATTGTGATTGTATGACTGTGATTGTATGATTGTGATTGTATGATTGTGATTGTATGATTGTGAAAGTATGATTGTGATGGTATGATTGTGATTGTATGATTGTGATTGTATGATTGTGATTGTATGATTGTGATTGTATGATTGTGATTGTATGATTGTATTTGGGATACTGTAATTGTATGATTGCGATTGTATGATTGTGATAGTATGATTGTGATTGTATGATTGTGATTGTATGACTGTGATTGTATGATTGTGATTGTATGATTGTGATTGTATGATTGTGAAAGTATGATTGTGATGGTATGATTGTGATTGTATGATTGTGATTGTATGATTGTGATTATATGATTGTGATTGTGTGATTGTGATTGTATGATTGTATTTCCGAGATTGTATTTGGGATACTGTAATTGTATGATTGCGATTGTATGATTGCGATTGTATGATTGTGATTGTATGATTGTGTATGTATGATTGTGATTGTATGATTGTATTTGGGAGATTGTATTTGGGATATTGTAATTGTATGATTGCGATTGTATGATTGTGATTGTATGATTGTGATGTATGATTGTAATTGTATGATTATGATTGTATGATTGTGATTGTATGATTGTGATGGTATGATTGTGATTGTATGATTGCGATCGTATGATTGTGATTGTATGATTATGATTGTATGATTGTGATTGTATGATTGCGATTGTATGATTGTGATTGTATGATTAAGTTTGTATTTTTGTGATTTTATGATTGTGATTGTATGATTGTGATTGTATGATTGTGATTGTATGATTGTGATTGTATGATTGCGATTGTATGAATGCGATTGTATGATTGTGATTGCATAATTGTGATTGTATGATTGTGATTGTATGATTGTGATTGTCTGATTGTGGTTGTATGATTGTGATTGTATGATTGAGATTGTATGATTGTGATTGTATGATTGCGATTGTATGATTGCGATTGTATGATTGCGATTGTATGATTGTGATTGTATGATTGTGATTGTATGATTGTGATTGTATGATTGTGATTGTATGATTGTGATTGTATGATTGTGATAGTATGATTGTGATTGTATGATTGTGATTGTATGATTGTGATTGTATGATTATGATTGTATGATTGTGATTGTATGATTGTGATTGTATGATTGCGATCGTATGATTGTGATTGTATGATTATGATTGTATGATTGTGATTGTATGATTGCGATTGTATGATTGTGATTGTATGATTATGATTGTATTTTTGTGATTGTATGATTGTGATTGTATGATCCTGATTGTATGATTGTGATTGTATGATTGTGATTGTATGATTGTATTTGGGAGATTGTATTTGGGATATTGTAATTGTATGATTGCGATTGTATGATTGTGATTGTATGATTGTGATGTATGATTGTAATTGTATGATTATGATTGTATGATTGTGATTGTATGATTGAGATTGTATGATTGTTATTGTATGCTTGCGATTGTATGAATGTGTTTGTATGATTGTGATTGTATGATTGTGATTGTATGATTGTGATTGTATGATTGTGATTGTATGATTGTGATTGTATGATTGTGATTGTATGATTGTGATTGTATGATTGTGATTGTATGATTGTGTTTGTATGATTGTGATTGTATGATTGTGATTGTATGATTGTGATTGTATGATTGTGATGTATGATTGTAATTGTATGATTATGATTGTATGATTGTGATTGTATGATTGTGATTGTATGATTGTGATTGTATGATTGCGATCGTATGATTGTGATTGTATGATTGTGATTGTATGATTGTGATAGTATGATTGTGACTGTATGATTGTGATTGTATGATTGTGATTGTATGATTGTGATTGTATGATTGTGATTGTATGATTGTGATTGTATGATTGTGATTGTATGATTGTGATTGTCTGATTGTGGTTGTGCGATTGTGATTGTACGATTGTGATTGTACGATTGTGATTGTATGATTGTGATTGCATGATTATGATTATATGATTGTGATTGCATGATTGTGATTGTATGATTGTGATTGCATGATTTTGAATGTATGATTGTGATTGTATGATTGTGATTGTATGATTGTGATTGTATGATTGTGATTGTATGATTGCGATAGTATGATTGTGATTGTATGATTGCGATTGTATGAATGCTATTGTATGATTGTGAAAGTATGATTGTGATTGTATGATTGTGATTGTATGATTGTGATTGTATGATTGTGATTGTATGATAGTGATTGTATGATTGTGATTGTATGATTGTGTATGTATGATTGTGATTGTATGATTGTATTTGGGAGATTGTATTTGGGATATTGTAATTATATGATTGCGATTGTATGGTTGTGATTGTATGATTGTGATGTATGATTGTAATTGTATGATTATGATTGTATGATTGTGATTGTATGATTGTGATGGTATGATTGTGATTGTATGATTGCGATCGTATGATTGTGATTGTATGATTATGATTGTATGATTGTGATTGTATGATTGCGATTGTATGATTGTGATTGTATGATTAAGTTTGTATTTTTGTGATTTTATGATTGTGATTGTATGATTGTGATTGTATGATTGTGATTGTATGATTGCGATTGTATGAATGCGATTGTATGATTGTGATTGCATAATTGTGATTGTATGATTGTGATTGTATGATTGTGATTGTCTGATTGTGGTTGTATGATTGTGATTGTATGATTGAGATTGTATGATTGTGATTGTATGATTGCGATTGTATGATTGCGATTGTATGATTGTGATTGTATGATTGTGATTGCATGATTGTGATTGTATGATTGTGATTGCATGATTTTGAATGTATGATTGTGATTGTATGATTGTGATTGTATGATTGTGATTGTATGATTGTGATTGTATGATTGTGATTGTATGATTGTGATTGTATGATTGTGATAGTATGATTGTGATTGTATGATTGTGATTGTATGATTGTGATTGTATGATTATGATTGTATGATTGTGATTGTATGATTGTGATTGTATGATTGCGATCGTATGATTGTGATTGTATGATTATGATTGTATGATTGTGATTGTATGATTGCGATTGTATGATTGTGATTGTATGATTATGATTGTATTTTTGTGATTGTATGATTGTGATTGTATGATCCTGATTGTATGATTGTGATTGTATGATTGTGATTGTATGATTGTGATTGTCTGATTGTGGTTGTGCGATTGTGATTGTACGATTGTGATTGTACGATTGTGATTGTATGATTGTGATTGCATGATTATGATTGTATGATTGTGATTGCATGATTGTGATTGTATGATTGTGATTGCATGATTTGGAATGTATGATTGTGATTGTATGATTGTGATTGTATGATTGTGATTGTATGATTGTGATTGTATGATTGTGATTGTATGATTGTGATAGTATGATTGTGATTGTATGATTGCGATTGTATGATTGTGATTGTATGATTGCGATTGTATGAATGCTATTGTATGATTGTGATTGTATGATTGTGATTGTATGATTGTGATTGTATGATTGTGATTGTATGATTGTGATTGTATGATTGTGATTGTATGATTGTATTTGGGAGATTGTATTTGGGATATTGTAATTGTATGATTGCGATTGTATGATTGTGATTGTATGATTGTGATGTATGATTGTAATTGTATGATTATGATTGTATGATTGTGATTGTATGATTGAGATTGTATGATTGTTATTGTATGCTTGCGATTGTATGAATGTGTTTGTATGATTGTGATTGTATGATTGTGATTGTATGATTGTGATTGTATGAATGTGATTGTATGATTGTGATTGTATGATTGTGATTGTATGATTGTGATTGTATAATTGTGATTGTATGATTGTGATTGTATGATTGTGATTGTATGATTGTGATTGTATGATTGTGATGTATGATTGTAATTGTATGATTATGATTGTATGATTGTGATTGTATGATTGTGATTGTATGATTGCGATCGTATGATTGTGATTGTATGATTATGATTGTATGATTGTGATTGTATGATTGCGATTGTATGATTGTGATTGTATGATTATGATTGTATTTTTGTGATTGTATGATTGTGATTGTATGATTGTGATTGTATGATTGTGATTGTATGATTGTGATTGTATGATTGTGATTGTATGATTGTGATTGTCTGATTGTGGTTGTGCGATTGTGATTGTACGATTGTATTTGTACGATTGTGATTGTATGATTGTGATTGCATGATTATGATTATATGATTGTGATTGCATGATTGTGATTGTATGATTGTGATTGCATGATTTTGAATGTATGATTGTGATTGTATGATTGTGATTGTATGATTGTGATTGTATGATTGTGATTGTATGATTGTGATAGTATGATTGTGATTGTATGATTGCGATTGTATGAATGCTATTGTATGATTGTGATTGTATGATTGTGATTGTATGATTGTGATTGTATGATTGTGATTGTATGATTGTGATTGTATGATTGTGATTGTATGATTGTATTTGGGAGATTGTATTTGGGATATTGTAATTGTATGATTGCGATTGTATGATTGTGATTGTATGAATGTGATGTATGATTGTAATTGTATGATTATGATTGTATGATTGTGATTGTATGATTGAGATTGTATGATTGTTATTGTATGCTTGCGATTGTATGAATGTGCTTGTATGATTGTGATCGTATGATTGTGATTGTACGATTATGATTGTATGATTGTGATTGTATGATTGCGATTGTATGATTGTGATTGTATGATTAAGTTTGTATGATTGTGATTGTATGATTGTGATTGTATGATTGTGATTGTATGATTGAGATTGTATGATTGTGATTGTATGCTTGCGATTGTATGATTGTGATTGTATGATTGCGATTGTATGATTGTGATTGTATGATTATGATTGTATTTTTGTGATTGTATGATTGTGATTGTATGATTGTGATTGTATGATTGTGATTGTATGATTGTGATTGTATGATTGTGATTGTATGATTGTGATTGTCTGATTGTGGTTGTGCGATTGTGATTGTACGATTGTATTTGTACGATTGTGATTGTATGATTGTGATTGCATGATTATGATTATATGATTGTGATTGCATGATTGTGATTGTATGATTGTGATTGCATGATTTTGAATGTATGATTGTGATTGTATGATTGTGATTGTATGATTGTGATTGTATGATTGTGATTGTATGATTGTGATAGTATGATTGTGATTGTATGATTGCGATTGTATGAATGCTATTGTATGATTGTGATTGTATGATTGTGATTGTATGATTGTGATTGTATGATTGTGATTGTATGATTGTGATTGTATGATTGTGATTGTATGATTGTATTTGGGAGATTGTATTTGGGATATTGTAATTGTATGATTGCGATTGTATGATTGTGATTGTATGATTGTGATGTATGATTGTAATTGTATGATTATGATTGTATGATTGTGATTGTATGATTAAGATTGTATGATTGTTATTGTATGCTTGCGATTGTATGAATGTGCTTGTATGATTGTGATCGTATGATTGTGATTGTACGATTATGATTGTATGATTGTGATTGTATGATTGCGATTGTATGATTGTGATTGTATGATTAAGTTTGTATGATTGTGATTGTATGATTGTGATTGTATGATTGTGATTGTATGATTGAGATTGTATGATTGTGATTGTATGCTTGCGATTGTATGATTGTGATTGTATGATTGTAATTCTTTGATTGTGATTGTATGATTGTGATTGTATGATTGTGATTGTATGATTGTGATTGTATGATTGTGATTGTATGATTGTGATTTTATGATTGTGATTGTATGATTGTGATTGTATGATTGTGATAGTATGATTGTGATTATATGATTGTTATTGTATGACTGTGATTGTATGATTGTGATTGTATGATTGTGATAGTATGATTGTGAAAGTATGATTGTGATTGTATGATTGTGATTGTATGATTGTGATTGTATGATTGTGATTGTATGATTGTGATTGTATGATTGTGATTGTATGATTGTGATTGTCTGATTGTGGTTGCGGGATTGTGATTGTACGATTGTGATTGTAGGATTGTGATTGTACGATTGCGATTGTATGATTGTGATTGTATGATTGTGATTGTATGATTGTGATTGTATGATTGTGATTGTATGATTGTGATTGTATGATTGTGATTGTATGATTGTGATTGTATGATTGTGATTGTATGATTGTGATTGTATGATTGTGAATGTACGATTGTGATTGTATGATTGTGATTGTATGATTGTGATAGTACGATTGTGATTGTATGACTGTGATTGTATGACTGTGATTGTATGATTGTGATTGTATGATTGTGATTGTATGATTGTGAAAGTATGATTGTGATTGTATGATTGTGATTGTATGATTGTGATTGTATGATTGTGATTGTATGATTGTGATTGTATGATTGTGATTGTATGATTGTGATTGTATGATTGTGATTGTATGATTGTGATAGTATGATTGTGATTGTATGATTGTGATTGTATGATTGTGATTGTATGATTGTGATTGTATGATTGTATTTGCGAGATTGTATTTGGG
This sequence comes from Megachile rotundata, assembly GCF_050947335.1. Taxonomy (NCBI): domain Eukaryota; kingdom Metazoa; phylum Arthropoda; class Insecta; order Hymenoptera; family Megachilidae; genus Megachile; species Megachile rotundata. The sequence goes on along the minus strand of NW_027473341.1, from coordinate 1,291,969 downwards.
ATACTGTAATTGTATGATTGCGATTGTATGATTGCGATTGTATGATTGTGATTGTATGATTGCGATTGTATGAATGCTATTGTATGATTGTGATTGTATGATTGTGATTGTATGATTGTGATTGTATGATTGTGATTGTATGATTGTGATTGTATGATTGTGATTGTATGATTGTGATTGTATGATTGTGATTGTATGATTGTGATTGTATGATTGTGATTGTATGATTGTGATTGTATGATTGTGATTGTATGATTGTGATTGTATGATTGTATTTGGGAGATTGTATTTGGGATATTGTAATTGTATGGTTGCGATTGTATGATTGTGATTGTATGATTGTGATTGTATGATTGTGATGTATGATTGTAATTGTATGATTATGATTGTATGATTGTGATGTATGATTGTAATTGTATGATTGTGATTGTACGATTGTGATTGTATGATTGTGATTGTATGATTGTGATTGTATGATTGTGATTGTATGAATGTGATTGTATGATTGTGATTGTATGATTGTGATTGTATGATTGTGATTGTATAATTGTGATTGTATGATTGTGATTGTATGATTGTGATTGTATGACTGTGATTGTATGATTGTGATGTATGATTGTAATTGTATGATTATGATTGTATGATTGTGATTGTATGATTGTGATTGTATGATTGCGATCGTATGATTGTGATTGTATGATTATGATTGTATGATTGTGATTGTATGATTGCGATTGTATGATTGTGATTGTATGATTATGATTGTATTTTTGTGATTGTATGATTGTGATTGTATGATTGTGATTGTATGATTGTGATTGTATGATTGTGATTGTATGATTGTGATTGTATGATTGTGATTGTCTGATTGTGGTTGTGCGATTGTGATTGTACGATTGTATTTGTACGATTGTGATTGTATGATTGTGATTGCATGATTATGATTATATGATTGTGATTGCATGATTGTGATTGTATGATTGTGATTGCATGATTTTGAATGTATGATTGTGATTGTATGATTGTGATTGTATGATTGTGATTGTATGATTGTGATTGTATGATTGTGATAGTATGATTGTGATTGTATGATTGCGATTGTATGAATGCTATTGTATGATTGTGATTGTATGATTGTGATTGTATGATTGTGATTGTATGATTGTGATTGTATGATTGTGATTGTATGATTGTGATTGTATGATTGTATTTGGGAGATTGTATTTGGGATATTGTAATTGTATGATTGCGATTGTATGATTGTGATTGTATGAATGTGATGTATGATTGTAATTGTATGATTATGATTGTATGATTGTGATTGTATGATTGAGATTGTATGATTGTTATTGTATGCTTGCGATTGTATGAATGTGCTTGTATGATTGTGATCGTGTGATTGTGATTGTACGATTATGATTGTATGATTGTGATTGTATGATTGCGATTGTATGATTGTGATTGTATGATTAAGTTTGTATGATTGTGATTGTATGATTGTGATTGTATGATTGTGATTGTATGATTGAGATTGTATGATTGTGATTGTATGCTTGCGATTGTATGATTGTGATTGTATGATTGCGATTGTATGATTGTGATTGTATGATTATGATTGTATTTTTGTGATTGTATGATTGTGATTGTATGATTGTGATTGTATGATTGTGATTGTATGATTGTGATTGTATGATTGTGATTGTATGATTGTGATTGTCTGATTGTGGTTGTGCGATTGTGATTGTACGATTGTATTTGTACGATTGTGATTGTATGATTGTGATTGCATGATTATGATTATATGATTGTGATTGCATGATTGTGATTGTATGATTGTGATTGCATGATTTTGAATGTATGATTGTGATTGTATGATTGTGATTGTATGATTGTGATTGTATGATTGTGATTGTATGATTGTGATAGTATGATTGTGATTGTATGATTGCGATTGTATGAATGCTATTGTATGATTGTGATTGTATGATTGTGATTGTATGATTGTGATTGTATGATTGTGATTGTATGATTGTGATTGTATGATTGTGATTGTATGATTGTATTTGGGAGATTGTATTTGGGATATTGTAATTGTATGATTGCGATTGTATGATTGTGATTGTATGATTGTGATGTATGATTGTAATTGTATGATTATGATTGTATGATTGTGATTGTATGATTAAGATTGTATGATTGTTATTGTATGCTTGCGATTGTATGAATGTGCTTGTATGATTGTGATCGTATGATTGTGATTGTACGATTATGATTGTATGATTGTGATTGTATGATTGCGATTGTATGATTGTGATTGTATGATTAAGTTTGTATGATTGTGATTGTATGATTGTGATTGTATGATTGTGATTGTATGATTGTGATTGTATGATTGAGATTGTATGATTGTGATTGTATGCTTGCGATTGTATGATTGTGATTGTATGATTGTAATTCTTTGATTGTGATTGTATGATTGTGATTGTATGATTGTGATTGTATGATTGTGATTGTATGATTGTGATTTTATGATTGTGATTGTATGATTGTGATTGTATGATTGTGATAGTATGATTGTGATTATATGATTGTTATTGTATGACTGTGATTGTATGATTGTGATTGTATGATTGTGATAGTATGATTGTGAAAGTATGATTGTGATTGTATGATTGTGATTGTATGATTGTGATTGTATGATTGTGATTGTATGATTGTGATTGTATGATTGTGATTGTCTGATTGTGGTTGCGGGATTGTGATTGTACGATTGTGATTGTAGGATTGTGATTGTACGATTGCGATTGTACGATTGTGATTGTATGATTGTGATTGTATGATTGTGATTGTATGATTGTGATTGTATGATTGTGATTGTATGATTGTGATTGTATGATTGTGATTGTATGATTGTGATTGTATGATTGTGATTGTATGATTGTGATTGTATGATTGTGAATGTACGATTGTGATTGTATGATTGTGATTGTATGATTGTGATAGTACGATTGTGATTGTATGACTGTGATTGTATGACTGTGATTGTATGATTGTGATTGTATGATTGTGATTGTATGATTGTGAAAGTATGATTGTGATTGTATGATTGTGATTGTATGATTGTGATTGTATGATTGTGATTGTATGATTGTGATTGTATGATTGTGATTGTATGATTGTGATTGTATGATTGTGATTGTATGATTGTGATAGTATGATTGTGATTGTATGATTGTGATTGTATGATTGTGATTGTATGATTGTGATTGTATGATTGTATTTGCGAGATTGTATTTGGGATACTGTAATTGTATGATTGCGATTGTATGATTGCGATTGTATGATTGTGATTGTATGATTGCGATTGTATGAATGCTATTGTATGATTGTGATTGTATGATTGTGATTGTATGATTGTGATTGTATGATTGTGATTGTATGATTGTGATTGTATGATTGTGATTGTATGATTGTGATTGTATGATTGTGATTGTATGATTGTGATTGTATGATTGTGATTGTATGATTGTGATTGTATGATTGTGATTGTATGATTGTGATTGTATGATTGTGATTGTATGATTGTATTTGGGAGATTGTATTTGGGATATTGTAATTGTATGATTGCGATTGTATGATTGTGATTGTATGATTGTGATTGTATGATTGTGATGTATGATTGTAATTGTATGATTATGATTGTATGATTGTGATGTATGATTGTAATTGTATGATTGTGATTGTACGATTGTGATTGTATGATTGTGATTGTATGATTGTGATTGTATGATTGTGATTGTATGATTGTATTTGGGAGATTGTATTTGGGATATTGTAATTGTATGATTGCGATTGTATGATTGTGATTACATGATTGTGATTGTATGATTGTGATTGTATGATTGTGATTATATGAGTGTGATTGTGTGATTGTGGTTGTGCGATTGATATTGTACGATTGTGATTGTACGATTGTGATTGAATGATTGTGATTGTATGATTAAGATTGTATGATTGTGATTGCATGATTGTGATTGTATGATTGTGATTGCATGATTTCGAATGTATGATTGTGATTGTATGATTGTGATTGTATGATTGTGATTGTATGATTGTGATTGTATGATTGTGATTGTATGATTGTGATTGTATGATTGTGATTGTATGATTGTGATTGTATGATTGTGATTGTATGATTGTGATAGTATGATTGTGACTGTATGATTGTGATTGTATGATTGTGATTGTATGATTGTGATTGTATGATTGTGATTGTATGATTGTGATTGTATGATTGTGATTGTCTGATTGTGGTTGCGGGATTGTGATTGTACGATTGTGATTGTAGGATTGTGATTGTATGATTGCGATTGTATGATTGTGATTGTATGATTGTGATTGTATGATTGTGATTGTATGATTGTGATTGTATGATTGTGATTGTATGATTGTGATTGTATGATTGTGAATGTACGATTGTGATTGTACGATTGTGATTGTATGATTGTGATAGTACGATTGTGATTGTATGACTGTGATTGTATGACTGTGATTGTATGATTGTGATTGTATGATTGTGAAAGTATGATTGTGATTGTATGATTGTGATTGTATGATTGTGATTGTATGATTGTGATTGTATGATTGTGATTGTATGATTGTGATTGTATGATTGTGATTGTATGATTGTGATTGTATGATTGTGATTGTATGATTGTGATTGTATGATTGTGATAATATGATTGTGATTGTATGATTGTGATTGTATGATTGTGATTGTATGATTGTGATTGTATGATTGTGAATGTATGATTGTGATTGTATGATTGTATTTGCGAGATTGTATTTGGGATACTGTAATTGTATGATTGCGATTGTATGATTGCGATTGTATGATTGTGATTGTATGATTGTGTATGTATGATTGTGGTTGTATGATTGTATTTGGGAGATTGTATTTGGGAGATTGTATTTGGGATATTGTAATTGTATGATTGCGATTGTATGATTGTGATTGTATGATTGTGATGTATGATTGTAATTGTATGATTATGATTGTATGATTGTGATTGTATGATTGTGATGGTATGATTGTGATTGTATGATTGCGATCGTATGATTGTGATTGTATGATTATGATTGTATGATTGTGATTGTATGATTGCGATTGTATGATTGTGATTGTATGATTGTGATTGTATGATTGTGATTGTATGATTGTGATTGTATGATTGTGATTGTATGATTGTGATTGTATGATTGTGATTGTATGATTGTGATAGTATGATTGTGATTGTATGATTGTGATTGTATGATTGTGATTGTATGATTATGATTGTATGGTTGCGATTGTATGATTGTATTTGGGTGATTGTATTTGGGAGATTGTATTTGGGAGATTGTAATTGTATGATTGCGATTGTATGATTGTGATTGTATGATTGTGATTGTGTGACTGTGATTATATGATTGTATTTGCGAGATTGTATTTGGGATACTGTAATTGTATGATTGCGATTGTATGATTGCGATTGTATGATTGTGATTGTATGATTGTGTATGTATGATTGTGATTGTATGATTGTATTTGGGATATTGTAATTGTATGATTGCGATTGTATGATTGTGATTGTATGATTGTGATGTATGATTGTAATTGTATGATTATGATTGTATGATTGTGATTGTATGATTGTGATGGTATGATTGTGATTGTATGATTGCGATCGTATGATTGTGATTGTACGATTATGATTGTATGATTGTGATTGTATGATTGCGATTGTATGATTGTGATTGTATGATTAAGTTTGTATTTTTGTGATTTTATGATTGTGATTGTATGATTGTGATTGTATGATTGCGATTGTATGAATGCGATTGTATGATTGTGATTGCATAATTGTGATTGTATGATTGTGATTGTATGATTGCGATTGTCTGATTGTGGTTGTATGATTGTGATTGTATGATTGAGATTGTATGATTGTGATTGTATGATTGCGATTGTATGATTGCGATTGTATGATTGCGATTGTATGATTGCGATTGTATGATTGCGATTGTATGATTGCGATTGTATGATTGCGATTGTATGATTGTGATTTTATGATTGTGACTGTATGATTGTGAAAGTATGATTGTGATTGTATGATTGTGATTGTATGATTGTGATTGTATGATTGTGATTGTATGATTGTGATTGTATGATTGTGATTGCATGATTGTGATTGCATGATTGTGAAAGTATGATTGTGATTGTATGATTGTGATTGTATGATTGTGATTGTATGATTGTGATTGTATGATTGTGATTGTATGATTGTGATAGTATGATTGTGATTGTATGATTGTGATTGTATGATTGTGATTGTATGATTGTATTTGGGAGATTGTATTTGGGAGATTGTATTTGGAAGATTGTAATTGTATGATTGAGATTGTATGATTGTGATTGTATGCTTGCGATTGTATGATCGTGATTGTATGATTGTGATTGTATGATTATGATTGTATGATTGTGATTGTATGATTGTGATTGTATGATTGTGACTGTATGATTGTGATTGTATGATTGTGATAGTATGATTGTGATTGTATGATTGTGATGTATGATTGTAATTGTATGATTATGATTGTATGATTGTGATTGTGTGATTGTGATTGTATGATTGTATTTGGGAGATTGTATTTGGGATATTGTAATTGTATGATTGCGATTGTATGATTGTGATTGTATGATTGTGATTGTATGATTGTGATTGTATGATTGTATTTGGGAGATTGTATTTGGGATATTGTAATTGTATGATTGCGATTGTATGATTGTGATTGCATGATTATGATTGTATGATTGTGATTGCATGATTGTGATTGTATGATTGTGATTGCATGATTTTGAATGTATGATTGTGATTGTATGATTGTGATTGCATGATTTTGAATGTATGATTGTGATTGTATGATTGTGATTGTATGATTGTGATTGTATGATTGTGATTGTATGATTGTGATAGTATGATTGTGATTGTATGATTGTGATTGTATGATTGTGATTGTATGATTGTGATTGTATGATTGTGAAAGTATGATTGTGATTGTATGATTGTGATTGTATGATTGTGATTGTATGATTGTGATTGTATGAATGTGATTGTATGATTGTGATAGTATGATTGTGATTGTATGATTGTGATTGTATGATTGTGATTGTATGATTGTATTTGGGAGATTGTATTTGGGAGATTGTATTTGGGGGATTGTAATTGTATGATTGCGATTGTATGATTGTGATTGTATGATTGCGATTGTATGATTGTGATTGTATGATTGTGATGTATGATTGTAATTGTATTATTATGATTGTATGATTGTGATTGTATGATTGAGATTGTCTGATTGAGATTGTATGATTGTGATTGTATGCTTGCGATTGTATGATCGTGATTGTATGATTGTGATTGTATGATTGCGATTGTATGATTGTGATTGTATGATTGTGATTGTATGATTATGATTGTATGATTGTGATTGTATGATTGTGATCTTATGATTGTGACTGTATGATCGTGATTGTATGATTGTGATAGTATGATTGTGATTGTATGATTGTGATGTATGATTGTAATTGTATGATTATGATTGTATGATTGTGATTGTATGATTGTGATTGTATGATTGTGATTGTATGATTGTGATTGTATGATTGTGATTGTATGATTGTGATTGTATGATTGTATTTGGGAGATTGTATTTGGGATATGGTAATTGTATGATTGCGATTGTATGATTGCGATTGTATGATTGTGATTGTATGATTGTGTATGTATGATTGTGATTGTATGACTGTATTTGGGAGATTGTATTTGGGATATTGTAATTGTATGATTGCGATTGTATGATTGTGATTGTATGATTGTGATGTATGATTGTAATTGTATGATTATGATTGTATGATTGTGATTGTATGATTGTGATGGTATGATTGTGATTGTATGATTGCGATTGTATGATTGTGATTGTATGATTGTGATGTATGATTGTAATTTTATGATTATGATTGTATGATTGCGATTGTATGATTGTGATAGTATGATTGTGATTATATGATTGTTATTGTATGACTGTGATTGTATGATTGTGATTGTATGATTGTGATAGTATGATTGTGAAAGTATGATTGTGATTGTATGATTGTGATAGTATGATTGTGAAAGTATGATTGTGATTGTATGATTGTGATTGTATGATTGTGATTGCATGATTGTGATTGTATGATTGTGATTGTATGATTGTGATTGTTTGATTGAATTTGGGAGATTGTATTAGGGAGATTGTATTTGGGAGATTGTAATTGTATGATTGCGATTGTATGATTGTGATTGTATGATTGCGATTGTATGATTGTGATTGTATGATTGTGATGTATGACTGTAATTGTATGATTATGATTGTATGATTGTGATTGTATGATTGAGATTGTATGATTGTGATTGTATGCTTGCGATTGTATGATTGTGATTGTATGATTGTGATTGTATGATTGTGATTGTATGATTGTGATAGTATGATTATGATTGTATGATTGTGATTGTGTGATTGTGATTGTATGATTGTGATTGTATGATTGTGATTGTATGATTGTGATTGTATGATTGTGATTGTATGATTGTGAAAGTATGATTGTGATTGTATGATTATGATTGTATGATTGTGATTGTATGATTGTGATTGTATGATTGTATTTGGGAGATTTTATTTGGGAGATTGTAATTGTATGATTGTGATTGTATGAGTGTGATGGTATGATTGTGATTGTATGATTGCGATCGTATGATTGTGATTGTATGATTATGATTGTATGATTGTGATTGTATGATTGCGATTGTATGATTGTGATTGTATGATTAAGTTTGTATTTTTGTGATTTTATGATTGCGATTGTATGATTGTGATTGTATGATTGTGATTGTATGATTTCGATTGTATGAATGCGATTGTATGATTGTGATTGCATAATTGTGATTGTATGATTGTGATTGTATGATTGTGATTGTCTGATTGTGGTTGTATGATTGTGATTGTATGATTGAGATTGTATGATTGTGATTGTATGCTTGCGATTGTATGATTGTGATTGTATGATTGTGATTGTATGATTGTGATTGTATGATTGTGAATGTACGATTGTGATTGTACGATTGTGATTGTATGATTGTGATAGTACGATTGTGATTGTATGACTGTGATTGTATGACTGTGATTGTATGATTGTGATTGTATGATTGTGAAAGTATGATTGTGATTGTATGATTGTGATTGTATGATTGTGATTGTATGATTGTGATTGTATGATTGTGATTGTATGATTGTGATTGTATGATTGTGATTGTATGATTGTGATTGTATGATTGTGATTGTATGATTGTGATTGTATGATTGTGATTGTATGATTGTGATAATATGATTGTGATTGTATGATTGTGATTGTATGATTGTGATTGTATGATTGTGATTGTATGATTGTGAATGTATGATTGTGATTGTATGATTGTATTTGCGAGATTGTATTTGGGATACTGTAATTGTATGATTGCGATTGTATGATTGCGATTGTATGATTGTGATTGTATGATTGTGTATGTATGATTGTGGTTGTATGATTGTATTTGGGAGATTGTATTTGGGAGATTGTATTTGGGATATTGTAATTGTATGATTGCGATTGTATGATTGTGATTGTATGATTGTGATGTATGATTGTAATTGTATGATTATGATTGTATGATTGTGATTGTATGATTGTGATGGTATGATTGTGATTGTATGATTGCGATCGTATGATTGTGATTGTATGATTATGATTGTATGATTGTGATTGTATGATTGCGATTGTATGATTGTGATTGTATGATTGTGATTGTATGATTGTGATTGTATGATTGTGATTGTATGATTGTGATTGTATGATTGTGATTGTATGATTGTGATTGTATGATTGTGATAGTATGATTGTGATTGTATGATTGTGATTGTATGATTGTGATTGTATGATTATGATTGTATGGTTGCGATTGTATGATTGTATTTGGGTGATTGTATTTGGGAGATTGTATTTGGGAGATTGTAATTGTATGATTGCGATTGTATGATTGTGATTGTATGATTGTGATTGTGTGACTGTGATTATATGATTGTATTTGCGAGATTGTATTTGGGATACTGTAATTGTATGATTGCGATTGTATGATTGCGATTGTATGATTGTGATTGTATGATTGTGTATGTATGATTGTGATTGTATGATTGTATTTGGGATATTGTAATTGTATGATTGCGATTGTATGATTGTGATTGTATGATTGTGATGTATGATTGTAATTGTATGATTATGATTGTATGATTGTGATTGTATGATTGTGATGGTATGATTGTGATTGTATGATTGCGATCGTATGATTGTGATTGTACGATTATGATTGTATGATTGTGATTGTATGATTGCGATTGTATGATTGTGATTGTATGATTAAGTTTGTATTTTTGTGATTTTATGATTGTGATTGTATGATTGTGATTGTATGATTGCGATTGTATGAATGCGATTGTATGATTGTGATTGCATAATTGTGATTGTATGATTGTGATTGTATGATTGCGATTGTCTGATTGTGGTTGTATGATTGTGATTGTATGATTGAGATTGTATGATTGTGATTGTATGATTGCGATTGTATGATTGCGATTGTATGATTGCGATTGTATGATTGCGATTGTATGATTGCGATTGTATGATTGCGATTGTATGATTGCGATTGTATGATTGTGATTTTATGATTGTGACTGTATGATTGTGAAAGTATGATTGTGATTGTATGATTGTGATTGTATGATTGTGATTGTATGATTGTGATTGTATGATTGTGATTGTATGATTGTGATTGCATGATTGTGATTGCATGATTGTGAAAGTATGATTGTGATTGTATGATTGTGATTGTATGATTGTGATTGTATGATTGTGATTGTATGATTGTGATTGTATGATTGTGATAGTATGATTGTGATTGTATGATTGTGATTGTATGATTGTGATTGTATGATTGTATTTGGGAGATTGTATTTGGGAGATTGTATTTGGGAGATTGTAATTGTATGATTGAGATTGTATGATTGTGATTGTATGCTTGCGATTGTATGATCGTGATTGTATGATTGTGATTGTATGATTATGATTGTATGATTGTGATTGTATGATTGTGATTGTATGATTGTGACTGTATGATTGTGATTGTATGATTGTGATAGTATGATTGTGATTGTATGATTGTGATGTATGATTGTAATTGTATGATTATGATTGTATGATTGTGATTGTGTGATTGTGATTGTATGATTGTATTTGGGAGATTGTATTTGGGATATTGTAATTGTATGATTGCGATTGTATGATTGTGATTGTATGATTGTGATTGTATGATTGTGATTGTATGATTGTATTTGGGAGATTGTATTTGGGATATTGTAATTGTATGATTGCGATTGTATGATTGTGATTGCATGATTATGATTGTATGATTGTGATTGCATGATTGTGATTGTATGATTGTGATTGCATGATTTTGAATGTATGATTGTGATTGTATGATTGTGATTGCATGATTTTGAATGTATGATTGTGATTGTATGATTGTGATTGTATGATTGTGATTGTATGATTGTGATTGTATGATTGTGATAGTATGATTGTGATTGTATGATTGTGATTGTATGATTGTGATTGTATGATTGTGATTGTATGATTGTGAAAGTATGATTGTGATTGTATGATTGTGATTGTATGATTGTGATTGTATGATTGTGATTGTATGAATGTGATTGTATGATTGTGATAGTATGATTGTGATTGTATGATTGTGATTGTATGATTGTGATTGTATGATTGTATTTGGGAGATTGTATTTGGGAGATTGTATTTGGGGGATTGTAATTGTATGATTGCGATTGTATGATTGTGATTGTATGATTGCGATTGTATGATTGTGATTGTATGATTGTGATGTATGATTGTAATTGTATTATTATGATTGTATGATTGTGATTGTATGATTGAGATTGTCTGATTGAGATTGTATGATTGTGATTGTATGCTTGCGATTGTATGATCGTGATTGTATGATTGTGATTGTATGATTGCGATTGTATGATTGTGATTGTATGATTGTGATTGTATGATTATGATTGTATGATTGTGATTGTATGATTGTGATCTTATGATTGTGACTGTATGATCGTGATTGTATGATTGTGATAGTATGATTGTGATTGTATGATTGTGATGTATGATTGTAATTGTATGATTATGATTGTATGATTGTGATTGTATGATTGTGATTGTATGATTGTGATTGTATGATTGTGATTGTATGATTGTGATTGTATGATTGTGATTGTATGATTGTATTTGGGAGATTGTATTTGGGATATGGTAATTGTATGATTGCGATTGTATGATTGCGATTGTATGATTGTGATTGTATGATTGTGTATGTATGATTGTGATTGTATGACTGTATTTGGGAGATTGTATTTGGGATATTGTAATTGTATGATTGCGATTGTATGATTGTGATTGTATGATTGTGATGTATGATTGTAATTGTATGATTATGATTGTATGATTGTGATTGTATGATTGTGATGGTATGATTGTGATTGTATGATTGCGATTGTATGATTGTGATTGTATGATTGTGATGTATGATTGTAATTTTATGATTATGATTGTATGATTGCGATTGTATGATTGTGATAGTATGATTGTGATTATATGATTGTTATTGTATGACTGTGATTGTATGATTGTGATTGTATGATTGTGATAGTATGATTGTGAAAGTATGATTGTGATTGTATGATTGTGATAGTATGATTGTGAAAGTATGATTGTGATTGTATGATTGTGATTGTATGATTGTGATTGTATGATTGTGATTGTATGATTGTGATTGTATGATTGTGATTGTTTGATTGAATTTGGGAGATTGTATTAGGGAGATTGTATTTGGGAGATTGTAATTGTATGATTGCGATTGTATGATTGTGATTGTATGATTGCGATTGTATGATTGTGATTGTATGATTGTGATGTATGACTGTAATTGTATGATTATGATTGTATGATTGTGATTGTATGATTGAGATTGTATGATTGTGATTGTATGCTTGCGATTGTATGATTGTGATTGTATGATTGTGATTGTATGATTGTGATTGTATGATTGTGATAGTATGATTATGATTGTATGATTGTGATTGTGTGATTGTGATTGTATGATTGTGATTGTATGATTGTGATTGTATGATTGTGATTGTATGATTGTGATTGTATGATTGTGAAAGTATGATTGTGATTGTATGATTATGATTGTATGATTGTGATTGTATGATTGTGATTGTATGATTGTATTTGGGAGATTTTATTTGGGAGATTGTAATTGTATGATTGTGATTGTATGAGTGTGATGGTATGATTGTGATTGTATGATTGCGATCGTATGATTGTGATTGTATGATTATGATTGTATGATTGTGATTGTATGATTGCGATTGTATGATTGTGATTGTATGATTAAGTTTGTATTTTTGTGATTTTATGATTGCGATTGTATGATTGTGATTGTATGATTGTGATTGTATGATTTCGATTGTATGAATGCGATTGTATGATTGTGATTGCATAATTGTGATTGTATGATTGTGATTGTATGATTGTGATTGTCTGATTGTGGTTGTATGATTGTGATTGTATGATTGAGATTGTATGATTGTGATTGTATGATTGCGATTGTATGATTGCGATTGTATGATTGCGATTGTATGATTGTGATTGTATGATTGTGATTGTATGATTGTGATGTATGATTGTAATTGTATGATTATGATTGTATGATTGTGATTGTATGATTGTGATTGTATGATTGAGATTGTATGATTGTGATTGTATGCTTGCGATTGTATGATTGTGATTGTATGATTGTGATTCTTTGATTGTGATTGTATGATTATGATTGTATGATTGTGATTGTATGATTGTGATTGTATGATTGTGACTGTATGATTGTGATTGTATGATTGTGATAGTATGATTTTGATTGTATGATTGTGATGTATGATTGTAATTGTATGATTATGATTGTATGATTGTGATTGTGTGATTGTGATTGTATGATTGTATTTGGGAGATTGTATTTGGGATATTGTAATTGTATGATTGCGATTGTATGATTGTGATTGTATGATTGTGATTGTATGATTGTGATTGTATGATTGTATTTGGGAGATTGTATTTGGGATATTGTAATTGTATGATTGCGATTGTATGATTGCGATTGTATGATTGTGATTGTATGATTGTGTATGTATGATTGTGATTGTATGATTGTATTTGGGAGATTGTATTTGGGATATTGTAATTGTATGATTGCGGTTGTATGATTGTGATTGTATGATTGTGATGTATGATTGTAATTGTATGATTATGATTGTATGATTGTGATTGTATGATTGTGATGGTATGATTGTGATTGTATGATTGCGATCGTATGATTGTGATTGTATGATTATGATTGTATGATTGTGATTGTATGATTGCGATTGTATGATTGTGATTGTATGATTAAGTTTGTATTTTTGTGATTTTATGATTGTGATTGTATGATTGTGATTGTATGATTGTGATTGTATGATTGTGATTGTATGATTTCGATTGTATGAATGCGATTGTATGATTGTGATTGCATAATTGTGATTGTATGATTGTGATTGTATGATTGTGATTGTCTGATTGTGGTTGTATGATTGTGATTGTATGATTGAGATTGTATGATTGCGATTGTATGATTGCGATTGTATGATTGCGATTGTATGATTATGATTGTATGATTGTGATTGTATGATTGCGATTGTATGATTGTGATTGTATGATTAAGTTTGTATTTTTGTGATTGTATGATTGTGATTGTATGATTGTGATTGTATGATTGTGATTGTATGATTGTGATTGTATGATTGTGATTGTATGATTTCGATTGTATGAATGCGATTGTATGATTGTGATTGCATAATTGTGATTGTATGATAGTGATTGTATGATTGTGATTGTCTGATTGTGGTTGTATGATTGTGATTGTATGATTGAGATTGTATGATTGCGATTGTATGATTGTGATTGTATGATTATGATTGTATGATTGTGATTGCATGATTGTGACTGTATGATTGTGATTGCATGATTTTGAATGTATGAATGTGATTGTATGATTGTGATGTATGATTGTAATTGTATGATTATGATTGTATGATTGTGATTGTATGATTGTGATGGTATGATTGTGATTGTATGAATGCGATTGTATGATTGTGATTGTATGATTGTGATGTATGATTGTAATTTAATGATTATGATTGTATGATTGTGATTGTATGATTGAGATTGTATGATTGTGATTGTATGATTGCGATTGTATGATTGTGATTGTATGATTGTGATTGTATGATTGCGATTGTATGATTGTGATTGTATGATTGTGACTGTATGATTGTGATTGTATGATTGTATTTGGGAGATTGTAATTGTATGATTGTGATTGTATGATTGTGATTGTATGATTGTGATAGTATGATTGTATTAGGGAGATTGTATTTGGGATATTGTAATTGTATGATTGCGATTGTATGATTGTGATTCTATGATTGTGATGTATGACTGTAATTGTATGATTATGATTGTATGATTGTGATTGTATGATTGTGATTGTATGATTGAGATTGTA
Source organism: Megachile rotundata (assembly GCF_050947335.1). Classification (NCBI taxonomy): domain Eukaryota; kingdom Metazoa; phylum Arthropoda; class Insecta; order Hymenoptera; family Megachilidae; genus Megachile; species Megachile rotundata. The sequence goes on along the minus strand of NW_027473341.1, from coordinate 1,276,136 downwards.
TGATTGTGATTGTATGCTTGCGATTGTATGATTGTGATTGTATGATTGTGATTCTTTGATTGTGATTGTATGATTGTGATTGTATGATTGTGATTGTATGATTGTGATTATATGATTGTGATTGTATGATTGTGATTGTATGACTGTGATAGTATGATTGTGATTATATGATTGTTATTGTATGACTGTGATTGTATGATTGTGATTGTATGATTGTGATAGTATGATTGTGAAAGTATGATTGTGATTGTATGATTGTGATTGTATGATTGTGATTGTATGATTGTATTAGGGAGATTGTATTTGGGATATTGTAATTGTATGATTGCGATTGTATGATTGTGATTGTATGATTGTGATGTATGATTGTAATTGTATGATTATGATTGTATGATTGTGATTGTATGATTGTGATTATATGATTGTGATTGTATGATTGTGATTGTATGACTGTGATAGTATGATTGTGATTATATGATTGTTATTGTATGACTGTGATTGTATGATTGTGATTGTATGATTGTGATAGTATGATTGTGATTGTATGATTGTGATTGTATGATTGAGATTGTATGATTGTGATTGTATGCTTGCGATTGTATGATTGTGATTGTATGGTTGTGATTGTGTGATAGTGATAGTATGATTGTGAAAGTATGATTGTGATTGTATGATTGTGAGTGTATGATTGAGATTGTATGATTGTGATTGTATGCTTGCGATTGTATGAATGTGATTGTATGATTGTGATTGTATGATTGTGATTGTATGATTGTGATTGTATGATTGTGATTGTATGATTGTGATTGTATGATTGTGATTGTATGATTGTGATTGTATGATTGTGATTGTATGATTGTGAATGTACGATTGTGATTGTATGATTGTGATTGTATGATTGTGATAGTATGATTGTGATTGTATGACTGTGATTGTATGATTGTGATTGTATGATTGTGATTGTATGATTGTGAAAGTATGATTGTGATTGTATGATTGTGATTGTATGATTGTGATTGTATGATTGTGATTGTATGATTGTGATTGTATGATTGTGATTGTATGATTGTGATTGTATGATTGTGATTGTATGATTGTGATAGTATGATTGTGATTGTATGATTGTGATTGTATGATTGTGATTGTATGATTGTGATTGTATGATTGTGATTGCATGATTGTGATTGTATGATTGTATTTGGGGGATTGTATTTGGGATATTGTAATTGTATGATTGCGATTGTATGATTGCGATTGTATGATTGTGATTGTATGATTGTGTATGTATGATTGTGATTGTATGATTGTATTTGGGAGATTGTATTTGGGATATTGTAATTGTATGATTGCGATTGTATGATTGTGATTGTATGATTGTGATGTATGATTGTAATTGTATGATTATGATTGTATGATTGTGATTGTATGATTGTGATGGTATGATTGTGATTGTATGATTGCGATCGTATGATTGTGATTGTATGATTATGATTGTATGATTGTGATTGTACGATTGCGATTGTATGATTGTGATTGTATGATTAAGTTTGTATTTTTGTGATTTTATGATTGTGATTGTATGATTGTGATTGTATGATTGTGATTGTATGATTGTGATTGTATGATTGTGATTGTATGATTGCGATTGTATGAATGCGATTGTATGATTGTGATTGCATAATTGTGATTGTATGATTGTGATTGTATGATTGTGATTGTCTGTTTGTGGTTGTATGATTGTGATTGTATGATTGAGATTGTATGATTGTGATTGTATAATTGCGATTGTATGATTGTGATTGTATGATTGTGATTGTATGATTGTGATTGTATGATTGTGATTGTATGATTGTGATTGTATGATTGTGATTGTATGATTGTGATTGTATGATTGTGAAAGTATGATTGTGATTGTATGATTATGATTGTATGATTGTGATTGTATGATTGTGATTGTATGATTGTATTTGGGAGATTGTATTTGGGAGATTGTAATTGTATGATTGCGATTGTATGATTGTGATTGTATGATTGCGATTGTATGATTGTGATTGTATGATTGTGATGTATGGTTGTAATTGTATGATTATGATTCTATGATTGTAATTGTATGATTGAGATTGTATGATTGTGATTGTATGATTGCGATTGTATGATTGTGATTGTATGATTGTGATTGTATGATTGTGATTGTATGATTGCGATAGTATGATTGTGATTGTATGATTGTGATTGTATGATTGTATTTGGGAGATTGTATTTGGGAGATTGTATTTGGGAGATTGTATTTGGGAGATTGTAATTGTATGATTGCGATTGTATGATTGTGATTGTATGATTGCGATTGTATGATTGTGATTGTATGATTGTGATGTATGATTGTAATTGTATTATTATGATTGTATGATTGTGATTGTATGATTGAGATTGTATGATTGAGATTGTATGATTGTGATTGTATGCTTGCGATTGTATGATCGTGATTGTATGATTGTGATTGTATGATTATGATTGTATGATTGTGATTGTATGATTGTGATTGTATGATTGTGATTGTATGATTGTGATTGTATGATTGTGATTGTATGATTGTGATTGTATGATTGTGATAGTATGATTGTGATTGTATGATTGTGATTGTATGATTGTGATTGTATGATTGTGATTGTATGATTGTATTTGCGAGATTGTATTTGGGATACTGTAATTGTATGATTGCGATTGTATGATTGCGATTGTATGATTGTGATTGTATGATTGCGATTGTATGAATGCTATTGTATGATTGTGATTGTATGATTGTGATTGTATGATTGTGATTGTATGATTGTGATTGTATGATTGTGATTGTATGATTGTGATTGTATGATTGTGATTGTATGATTGTGATTGTATGATTGTGATTGTATGATTGTGATTGTATGATTGTGATTGTATGATTGTGATTGTATGATTGTGATTGTATGATTGTGATTGTATGATTGTATTTGGGAGATTGTATTTGGGATATTGTAATTGTATGATTGCGATTGTATGATTGTGATTGTATGATTGTGATTGTATGATTGTGATGTATGATTGTAATTGTATGATTATGATTGTATGATTGTGATGTATGATTGTAATTGTATGATTGTGATTGTACGATTGTGATTGTATGATTGTGATTGTATGATTGTGATTGTATGATTGTGATTGTATGATTGTATTTGGGAGATTGTATTTGGGATATTGTAATTGTATGATTGCGATTGTATGATTGTGATTACATGATTGTGATTGTATGATTGTGATTGTATGATTGTGATTATATGAGTGTGATTGTGTGATTGTGGTTGTGCGATTGATATTGTACGATTGTGATTGTACGATTGTGATTGAATGATTGTGATTGTATGATTAAGATTGTATGATTGTGATTGCATGATTGTGATTGTATGATTGTGATTGCATGATTTCGAATGTATGATTGTGATTGTATGATTGTGATTGTATGATTGTGATTGTATGATTGTGATTGTATGATTGTGATTGTATGATTGTGATTGTATGATTGTGATTGTATGATTGTGATTGTATGATTGTGATTGTATGATTGTGATAGTATGATTGTGACTGTATGATTGTGATTGTATGATTGTGATTGTATGATTGTGATTGTATGATTGTGATTGTATGATTGTGATTGTATGATTGTGATTGTCTGATTGTGGTTGCGGGATTGTGATTGTACGATTGTGATTGTAGGATTGTGATTGTATGATTGCGATTGTATGATTGTGATTGTATGATTGTGATTGTATGATTGTGATTGTATGATTGTGATTGTATGATTGTGATTGTATGATTGTGATTGTATGATTGTGAATGTACGATTGTGATTGTACGATTGTGATTGTATGATTGTGATAGTACGATTGTGATTGTATGACTGTGATTGTATGACTGTGATTGTATGATTGTGATTGTATGATTGTGAAAGTATGATTGTGATTGTATGATTGTGATTGTATGATTGTGATTGTATGATTGTGATTGTATGATTGTGATTGTATGATTGTGATTGTATGATTGTGATTGTATGATTGTGATTGTATGATTGTGATTGTATGATTGTGATTGTATGATTGTGATAATATGATTGTGATTGTATGATTGTGATTGTATGATTGTGATTGTATGATTGTGATTGTATGATTGTGAATGTATGATTGTGATTGTATGATTGTATTTGCGAGATTGTATTTGGGATACTGTAATTGTATGATTGCGATTGTATGATTGCGATTGTATGATTGTGATTGTATGATTGTGTATGTATGATTGTGGTTGTATGATTGTATTTGGGAGATTGTATTTGGGAGATTGTATTTGGGATATTGTAATTGTATGATTGCGATTGTATGATTGTGATTGTATGATTGTGATGTATGATTGTAATTGTATGATTATGATTGTATGATTGTGATTGTATGATTGTGATGGTATGATTGTGATTGTATGATTGCGATCGTATGATTGTGATTGTATGATTATGATTGTATGATTGTGATTGTATGATTGCGATTGTATGATTGTGATTGTATGATTGTGATTGTATGATTGTGATTGTATGATTGTGATTGTATGATTGTGATTGTATGATTGTGATTGTATGATTGTGATTGTATGATTGTGATAGTATGATTGTGATTGTATGATTGTGATTGTATGATTGTGATTGTATGATTATGATTGTATGGTTGCGATTGTATGATTGTATTTGGGTGATTGTATTTGGGAGATTGTATTTGGGAGATTGTAATTGTATGATTGCGATTGTATGATTGTGATTGTATGATTGTGATTGTGTGACTGTGATTATATGATTGTATTTGCGAGATTGTATTTGGGATACTGTAATTGTATGATTGCGATTGTATGATTGCGATTGTATGATTGTGATTGTATGATTGTGTATGTATGATTGTGATTGTATGATTGTATTTGGGATATTGTAATTGTATGATTGCGATTGTATGATTGTGATTGTATGATTGTGATGTATGATTGTAATTGTATGATTATGATTGTATGATTGTGATTGTATGATTGTGATGGTATGATTGTGATTGTATGATTGCGATCGTATGATTGTGATTGTACGATTATGATTGTATGATTGTGATTGTATGATTGCGATTGTATGATTGTGATTGTATGATTAAGTTTGTATTTTTGTGATTTTATGATTGTGATTGTATGATTGTGATTGTATGATTGCGATTGTATGAATGCGATTGTATGATTGTGATTGCATAATTGTGATTGTATGATTGTGATTGTATGATTGCGATTGTCTGATTGTGGTTGTATGATTGTGATTGTATGATTGAGATTGTATGATTGTGATTGTATGATTGCGATTGTATGATTGCGATTGTATGATTGCGATTGTATGATTGCGATTGTATGATTGCGATTGTATGATTGCGATTGTATGATTGCGATTGTATGATTGTGATTTTATGATTGTGACTGTATGATTGTGAAAGTATGATTGTGATTGTATGATTGTGATTGTATGATTGTGATTGTATGATTGTGATTGTATGATTGTGATTGTATGATTGTGATTGCATGATTGTGATTGCATGATTGTGAAAGTATGATTGTGATTGTATGATTGTGATTGTATGATTGTGATTGTATGATTGTGATTGTATGATTGTGATTGTATGATTGTGATAGTATGATTGTGATTGTATGATTGTGATTGTATGATTGTGATTGTATGATTGTATTTGGGAGATTGTATTTGGGAGATTGTATTTGGGAGATTGTAATTGTATGATTGAGATTGTATGATTGTGATTGTATGCTTGCGATTGTATGATCGTGATTGTATGATTGTGATTGTATGATTATGATTGTATGATTGTGATTGTATGATTGTGATTGTATGATTGTGACTGTATGATTGTGATTGTATGATTGTGATAGTATGATTGTGATTGTATGATTGTGATGTATGATTGTAATTGTATGATTATGATTGTATGATTGTGATTGTGTGATTGTGATTGTATGATTGTATTTGGGAGATTGTATTTGGGATATTGTAATTGTATGATTGCGATTGTATGATTGTGATTGTATGATTGTGATTGTATGATTGTGATTGTATGATTGTATTTGGGAGATTGTATTTGGGATATTGTAATTGTATGATTGCGATTGTATGATTGTGATTGCATGATTATGATTGTATGATTGTGATTGCATGATTGTGATTGTATGATTGTGATTGCATGATTTTGAATGTATGATTGTGATTGTATGATTGTGATTGCATGATTTTGAATGTATGATTGTGATTGTATGATTGTGATTGTATGATTGTGATTGTATGATTGTGATTGTATGATTGTGATAGTATGATTGTGATTGTATGATTGTGATTGTATGATTGTGATTGTATGATTGTGATTGTATGATTGTGAAAGTATGATTGTGATTGTATGATTGTGATTGTATGATTGTGATTGTATGATTGTGATTGTATGAATGTGATTGTATGATTGTGATAGTATGATTGTGATTGTATGATTGTGATTGTATGATTGTGATTGTATGATTGTATTTGGGAGATTGTATTTGGGAGATTGTATTTGGGGGATTGTAATTGTATGATTGCGATTGTATGATTGTGATTGTATGATTGCGATTGTATGATTGTGATTGTATGATTGTGATGTATGATTGTAATTGTATTATTATGATTGTATGATTGTGATTGTATGATTGAGATTGTCTGATTGAGATTGTATGATTGTGATTGTATGCTTGCGATTGTATGATCGTGATTGTATGATTGTGATTGTATGATTGCGATTGTATGATTGTGATTGTATGATTGTGATTGTATGATTATGATTGTATGATTGTGATTGTATGATTGTGATCTTATGATTGTGACTGTATGATCGTGATTGTATGATTGTGATAGTATGATTGTGATTGTATGATTGTGATGTATGATTGTAATTGTATGATTATGATTGTATGATTGTGATTGTATGATTGTGATTGTATGATTGTGATTGTATGATTGTGATTGTATGATTGTGATTGTATGATTGTGATTGTATGATTGTATTTGGGAGATTGTATTTGGGATATGGTAATTGTATGATTGCGATTGTATGATTGCGATTGTATGATTGTGATTGTATGATTGTGTATGTATGATTGTGATTGTATGACTGTATTTGGGAGATTGTATTTGGGATATTGTAATTGTATGATTGCGATTGTATGATTGTGATTGTATGATTGTGATGTATGATTGTAATTGTATGATTATGATTGTATGATTGTGATTGTATGATTGTGATGGTATGATTGTGATTGTATGATTGCGATTGTATGATTGTGATTGTATGATTGTGATGTATGATTGTAATTTTATGATTATGATTGTATGATTGCGATTGTATGATTGTGATAGTATGATTGTGATTATATGATTGTTATTGTATGACTGTGATTGTATGATTGTGATTGTATGATTGTGATAGTATGATTGTGAAAGTATGATTGTGATTGTATGATTGTGATAGTATGATTGTGAAAGTATGATTGTGATTGTATGATTGTGATTGTATGATTGTGATTGTATGATTGTGATTGTATGATTGTGATTGTATGATTGTGATTGTTTGATTGAATTTGGGAGATTGTATTAGGGAGATTGTATTTGGGAGATTGTAATTGTATGATTGCGATTGTATGATTGTGATTGTATGATTGCGATTGTATGATTGTGATTGTATGATTGTGATGTATGACTGTAATTGTATGATTATGATTGTATGATTGTGATTGTATGATTGAGATTGTATGATTGTGATTGTATGCTTGCGATTGTATGATTGTGATTGTATGATTGTGATTGTATGATTGTGATTGTATGATTGTGATAGTATGATTATGATTGTATGATTGTGATTGTGTGATTGTGATTGTATGATTGTGATTGTATGATTGTGATTGTATGATTGTGATTGTATGATTGTGATTGTATGATTGTGAAAGTATGATTGTGATTGTATGATTATGATTGTATGATTGTGATTGTATGATTGTGATTGTATGATTGTATTTGGGAGATTTTATTTGGGAGATTGTAATTGTATGATTGTGATTGTATGAGTGTGATGGTATGATTGTGATTGTATGATTGCGATCGTATGATTGTGATTGTATGATTATGATTGTATGATTGTGATTGTATGATTGCGATTGTATGATTGTGATTGTATGATTAAGTTTGTATTTTTGTGATTTTATGATTGCGATTGTATGATTGTGATTGTATGATTGTGATTGTATGATTTCGATTGTATGAATGCGATTGTATGATTGTGATTGCATAATTGTGATTGTATGATTGTGATTGTATGATTGTGATTGTCTGATTGTGGTTGTATGATTGTGATTGTATGATTGAGATTGTATGATTGTGATTGTATGCTTGCGATTGTATGATTGTGATTGTATGATTGTGATTGTATGATTGTGTATGTATGATTGTGATTGTATGACTGTATTTGGGAGATTGTATTTGGGATATTGTAATTGTATGATTGCGATTGTATGATTGTGATTGTATGATTGTGATGTATGATTGTAATTGTATGATTATGATTGTATGATTGTGATTGTATGATTGTGATGGTATGATTGTGATTGTATGATTGCGATTGTATGATTGTGATTGTATGATTGTGATGTATGATTGTAATTTTATGATTATGATTGTATGATTGCGATTGTATGATTGTGATAGTATGATTGTGATTATATGATTGTTATTGTATGACTGTGATTGTATGATTGTGATTGTATGATTGTGATAGTATGATTGTGAAAGTATGATTGTGATTGTATGATTGTGATAGTATGATTGTGAAAGTATGATTGTGATTGTATGATTGTGATTGTATGATTGTGATTGTATGATTGTGATTGTATGATTGTGATTGTATGATTGTGATTGTTTGATTGAATTTGGGAGATTGTATTAGGGAGATTGTATTTGGGAGATTGTAATTGTATGATTGCGATTGTATGATTGTGATTGTATGATTGCGATTGTATGATTGTGATTGTATGATTGTGATGTATGACTGTAATTGTATGATTATGATTGTATGATTGTGATTGTATGATTGAGATTGTATGATTGTGATTGTATGCTTGCGATTGTATGATTGTGATTGTATGATTGTGATTGTATGATTGTGATTGTATGATTGTGATAGTATGATTATGATTGTATGATTGTGATTGTGTGATTGTGATTGTATGATTGTGATTGTATGATTGTGATTGTATGATTGTGATTGTATGATTGTGATTGTATGATTGTGAAAGTATGATTGTGATTGTATGATTATGATTGTATGATTGTGATTGTATGATTGTGATTGTATGATTGTATTTGGGAGATTTTATTTGGGAGATTGTAATTGTATGATTGTGATTGTATGAGTGTGATGGTATGATTGTGATTGTATGATTGCGATCGTATGATTGTGATTGTATGATTATGATTGTATGATTGTGATTGTATGATTGCGATTGTATGATTGTGATTGTATGATTAAGTTTGTATTTTTGTGATTTTATGATTGCGATTGTATGATTGTGATTGTATGATTGTGATTGTATGATTTCGATTGTATGAATGCGATTGTATGATTGTGATTGCATAATTGTGATTGTATGATTGTGATTGTATGATTGTGATTGTCTGATTGTGGTTGTATGATTGTGATTGTATGATTGTGATTGTATGATTGTGAATGTATGATTGTGATTGTATGATTGTATTTGCGAGATTGTATTTGGGATACTGTAATTGTATGATTGCGATTGTATGATTGCGATTGTATGATTGTGATTGTATGATTGTGTATGTATGATTGTGGTTGTATGATTGTATTTGGGAGATTGTATTTGGGAGATTGTATTTGGGATATTGTAATTGTATGATTGCGATTGTATGATTGTGATTGTATGATTGTGATGTATGATTGTAATTGTATGATTATGATTGTATGATTGTGATTGTATGATTGTGATGGTATGATTGTGATTGTATGATTGCGATCGTATGATTGTGATTGTATGATTATGATTGTATGATTGTGATTGTATGATTGCGATTGTATGATTGTGATTGTATGATTGTGATTGTATGATTGTGATTGTATGATTGTGATTGTATGATTGTGATTGTATGATTGTGATTGTATGATTGTGATTGTATGATTGTGATAGTATGATTGTGATTGTATGATTGTGATTGTATGATTGTGATTGTATGATTATGATTGTATGGTTGCGATTGTATGATTGTATTTGGGTGATTGTATTTGGGAGATTGTATTTGGGAGATTGTAATTGTATGATTGCGATTGTATGATTGTGATTGTATGATTGTGATTGTGTGACTGTGATTATATGATTGTATTTGCGAGATTGTATTTGGGATACTGTAATTGTATGATTGCGATTGTATGATTGCGATTGTATGATTGTGATTGTATGATTGTGTATGTATGATTGTGATTGTATGATTGTATTTGGGATATTGTAATTGTATGATTGCGATTGTATGATTGTGATTGTATGATTGTGATGTATGATTGTAATTGTATGATTATGATTGTATGATTGTGATTGTATGATTGTGATGGTATGATTGTGATTGTATGATTGCGATCGTATGATTGTGATTGTACGATTATGATTGTATGATTGTGATTGTATGATTGCGATTGTATGATTGTGATTGTATGATTAAGTTTGTATTTTTGTGATTTTATGATTGTGATTGTATGATTGTGATTGTATGATTGCGATTGTATGAATGCGATTGTATGATTGTGATTGCATAATTGTGATTGTATGATTGTGATTGTATGATTGCGATTGTCTGATTGTGGTTGTATGATTGTGATTGTATGATTGAGATTGTATGATTGTGATTGTATGATTGCGATTGTATGATTGCGATTGTATGATTGCGATTGTATGATTGCGATTGTATGATTGCGATTGTATGATTGCGATTGTATGATTGCGATTGTATGATTGTGATTTTATGATTGTGACTGTATGATTGTGAAAGTATGATTGTGATTGTATGATTGTGATTGTATGATTGTGATTGTATGATTGTGATTGTATGATTGTGATTGTATGATTGTGATTGCATGATTGTGATTGCATGATTGTGAAAGTATGATTGTGATTGTATGATTGTGATTGTATGATTGTGATTGTATGATTGTGATTGTATGATTGTGATTGTATGATTGTGATAGTATGATTGTGATTGTATGATTGTGATTGTATGATTGTGATTGTATGATTGTATTTGGGAGATTGTATTTGGGAGATTGTATTTGGGAGATTGTAATTGTATGATTGAGATTGTATGATTGTGATTGTATGCTTGCGATTGTATGATCGTGATTGTATGATTGTGATTGTATGATTATGATTGTATGATTGTGATTGTATGATTGTGATTGTATGATTGTGACTGTATGATTGTGATTGTATGATTGTGATAGTATGATTGTGATTGTATGATTGTGATGTATGATTGTAATTGTATGATTATGATTGTATGATTGTGATTGTGTGATTGTGATTGTATGATTGTATTTGGGAGATTGTATTTGGGATATTGTAATTGTATGATTGCGATTGTATGATTGTGATTGTATGATTGTGATTGTATGATTGTGATTGTATGATTGTATTTGGGAGATTGTATTTGGGATATTGTAATTGTATGATTGCGATTGTATGATTGTGATTGCATGATTATGATTGTATGATTGTGATTGCATGATTGTGATTGTATGATTGTGATTGCATGATTTTGAATGTATGATTGTGATTGTATGATTGTGATTGCATGATTTTGAATGTATGATTGTGATTGTATGATTGTGATTGTATGATTGTGATTGTATGATTGTGATTGTATGATTGTGATAGTATGATTGTGATTGTATGATTGTGATTGTATGATTGTGATTGTATGATTGTGATTGTATGATTGTGAAAGTATGATTGTGATTGTATGATTGTGATTGTATGATTGTGATTGTATGATTGTGATTGTATGAATGTGATTGTATGATTGTGATAGTATGATTGTGATTGTATGATTGTGATTGTATGATTGTGATTGTATGATTGTATTTGGGAGATTGTATTTGGGAGATTGTATTTGGGGGATTGTAATTGTATGATTGCGATTGTATGATTGTGATTGTATGATTGCGATTGTATGATTGTGATTGTATGATTGTGATGTATGATTGTAATTGTATTATTATGATTGTATGATTGTGATTGTATGATTGAGATTGTCTGATTGAGATTGTATGATTGTGATTGTATGCTTGCGATTGTATGATCGTGATTGTATGATTGTGATTGTATGATTGCGATTGTATGATTGTGATTGTATGATTGTGATTGTATGATTATGATTGTATGATTGTGATTGTATGATTGTGATCTTATGATTGTGACTGTATGATCGTGATTGTATGATTGTGATAGTATGATTGTGATTGTATGATTGTGATGTATGATTGTAATTGTATGATTATGATTGTATGATTGTGATTGTATGATTGTGATTGTATGATTGTGATTGTATGATTGTGATTGTATGATTGTGATTGTATGATTGTGATTGTATGATTGTATTTGGGAGATTGTATTTGGGATATGGTAATTGTATGATTGCGATTGTATGATTGCGATTGTATGATTGTGATTGTATGATTGTGTATGTATGATTGTGATTGTATGACTGTATTTGGGAGATTGTATTTGGGATATTGTAATTGTATGATTGCGATTGTATGATTGTGATTGTATGATTGTGATGTATGATTGTAATTGTATGATTATGATTGTATGATTGTGATTGTATGATTGTGATGGTATGATTGTGATTGTATGATTGCGATTGTATGATTGTGATTGTATGATTGTGATGTATGATTGTAATTTTATGATTATGATTGTATGATTGCGATTGTATGATTGTGATAGTATGATTGTGATTATATGATTGTTATTGTATGACTGTGATTGTATGATTGTGATTGTATGATTGTGATAGTATGATTGTGAAAGTATGATTGTGATTGTATGATTGTGATAGTATGATTGTGAAAGTATGATTGTGATTGTATGATTGTGATTGTATGATTGTGATTGTATGATTGTGATTGTATGATTGTGATTGTATGATTGTGATTGTTTGATTGAATTTGGGAGATTGTATTAGGGAGATTGTATTTGGGAGATTGTAATTGTATGATTGCGATTGTATGATTGTGATTGTATGATTGCGATTGTATGATTGTGATTGTATGATTGTGATGTATGACTGTAATTGTATGATTATGATTGTATGATTGTGATTGTATGATTGAGATTGTATGATTGTGATTGTATGCTTGCGATTGTATGATTGTGATTGTATGATTGTGATTGTATGATTGTGATTGTATGATTGTGATAGTATGATTATGATTGTATGATTGTGATTGTGTGATTGTGATTGTATGATTGTGATTGTATGATTGTGATTGTATGATTGTGATTGTATGATTGTGATTGTATGATTGTGAAAGTATGATTGTGATTGTATGATTATGATTGTATGATTGTGATTGTATGATTGTGATTGTATGATTGTATTTGGGAGATTTTATTTGGGAGATTGTAATTGTATGATTGTGATTGTATGAGTGTGATGGTATGATTGTGATTGTATGATTGCGATCGTATGATTGTGATTGTATGATTATGATTGTATGATTGTGATTGTATGATTGCGATTGTATGATTGTGATTGTATGATTAAGTTTGTATTTTTGTGATTTTATGATTGCGATTGTATGATTGTGATTGTATGATTGTGATTGTATGATTTCGATTGTATGAATGCGATTGTATGATTGTGATTGCATAATTGTGATTGTATGATTGTGATTGTATGATTGTGATTGTCTGATTGTGGTTGTATGATTGTGATTGTATGATTGAGATTGTATGATTGTGATTGTATGATTGCGATTGTATGATTGCGATTGTATGATTGCGATTGTATGATTGTGATTGTATGATTGTGATTGTATGATTGTGATGTATGATTGTAATTGTATGATTATGATTGTATGATTGTGATTGTATGATTGTGATTGTATGATTGAGATTGTATGATTGTGATTGTATGCTTGCGATTGTATGATTGTGATTGTATGATTGTGATTCTTTGATTGTGATTGTATGATTATGATTGTATGATTGTGATTGTATGATTGTGATTGTATGATTGTGACTGTATGATTGTGATTGTATGATTGTGATAGTATGATTTTGATTGTATGATTGTGATGTATGATTGTAATTGTATGATTATGATTGTATGATTGTGATTGTGTGATTGTGATTGTATGATTGTATTTGGGAGATTGTATTTGGGATATTGTAATTGTATGATTGCGATTGTATGATTGTGATTGTATGATTGTGATTGTATGATTGTGATTGTATGATTGTATTTGGGAGATTGTATTTGGGATATTGTAATTGTATGATTGCGATTGTATGATTGCGATTGTATGATTGTGATTGTATGATTGTGTATGTATGATTGTGATTGTATGATTGTATTTGGGAGATTGTATTTGGGATATTGTAATTGTATGATTGCGGTTGTATGATTGTGATTGTATGATTGTGATGTATGATTGTAATTGTATGATTATGATTGTATGATTGTGATTGTATGATTGTGATGGTATGATTGTGATTGTATGATTGCGATCGTATGATTGTGATTGTATGATTATGATTGTATGATTGTGATTGTATGATTGCGATTGTATGATTGTGATTGTATGATTAAGTTTGTATTTTTGTGATTTTATGATTGTGATTGTATGATTGTGATTGTATGATTGTGATTGTATGATTGTGATTGTATGATTTCGATTGTATGAATGCGATTGTATGATTGTGATTGCATAATTGTGATTGTATGATTGTGATTGTATGATTGTGATTGTCTGATTGTGGTTGTATGATTGTGATTGTATGATTGAGATTGTATGATTGCGATTGTATGATTGCGATTGTATGATTGCGATTGTATGATTATGATTGTATGATTGTGATTGTATGATTGCGATTGTATGATTGTGATTGTATGATTAAGTTTGTATTTTTGTGATTGTATGATTGTGATTGTATGATTGTGATTGTATGATTGTGATTGTATGATTGTGATTGTATGATTTCGATTGTATGAATGCGATTGTATGATTGTGATTGCATAATTGTGATTGTATGATAGTGATTGTATGATTGTGATTGTCTGATTGTGGTTGTATGATTGTGATTGTATGATTGAGATTGTATGATTGCGATTGTATGATTGTGATTGTATGATTATGATTGTATGATTGTGATTGCATGATTGTGACTGTATGATTGTGATTGCATGATTTTGAATGTATGAATGTGATTGTATGATTGTGATGTATGATTGTAATTGTATGATTATGATTGTATGATTGTGATTGTATGATTGTGATGGTATGATTGTGATTGTATGAATGCGATTGTATGATTGTGATTGTATGATTGTGATGTATGATTGTAATTTAATGATTATGATTGTATGATTGTGATTGTATGATTGAGATTGTATGATTGTGATTGTATGATTGCGATTGTATGATTGTGATTGTATGATTGTGATTGTATGATTGCGATTGTATGATTGTGATTGTATGATTGTGACTGTATGATTGTGATTGTATGATTGTATTTGGGAGATTGTAATTGTATGATTGTGATTGTATGATTGTGATTGTATGATTGTGATAGTATGATTGTATTAGGGAGATTGTATTTGGGATATTGTAATTGTATGATTGCGATTGTATGATTGTGATTCTATGATTGTGATGTATGACTGTAATTGTATGATTATGATTGTATGATTGTGATTGTATGATTGTGATTGTATGATTGAGATTGTATGATTGTGATTGTATGCTTGCGATTGTATGATTGTGATTGTATGATTGTGATTCTTTGATTGTGATTGTATGATTGTGATTGTATGATTGTGATTGTATGATTGTGATTATATGATTGTGATTGTATGATTGTGATTGTATGACTGTGATAGTATGATTGTGATTATATGATTGTTATTGTATGACTGTGATTGTATGATTGTGATTGTATGATTGTGATAGTATGATTGTGAAAGTATGATTGTGATTGTATGATTGTGATTGTATGATTGTGATTGTATGATTGTATTAGGGAGATTGTATTTGGGATATTGTAATTGTATGATTGCGATTGTATGATTGTGATTGTATGATTGTGATGTATGATTGTGATTATATGATTGTTATTGTATGACTGTGATTGTATGATTGTGATTGTATGATTGTGATAGTATGATTGTGATTGTATGATTGTGATTGTATGATTGAGATTGTATGATTGTGATTGTATGCTTGCGATTGTATGATTGTGATTGTATGGTTGTGATTGTGTGATAGTGATAGTATGATTGTGAAAGTATGATTGTGATTGTATGATTGTGAGTGTATGATTGAGATTGTATGATTGTGATTGTATGCTTGCGATTGTATGAATGTGATTGTATGATTGTGATTGTATGATTGTGATTGTATGATTGTGATTGTATGATTGTGATTGTATGATTGTGATTGTATGATTGTGATTGTATGATTGTGATTGTATGATTGTGATTGTATGATTGTGATTGTATGATTGTGAATGTACGATTGTGATTGTATGATTGTGATTGTATGATTGTGATAGTATGATTGTGATTGTATGACTGTGATTGTATGATTGTGATTGTATGATTGTGATTGTATGATTGTGAAAGTATGATTGTGATTGTATGATTGTGATTGTATGATTGTGATTGTATGATTGTGATTGTATGATTGTGATTGTATGATTGTGATTGTATGATTGTGATTGTATGATTGTGATTGTATGATTGTGATAGTATGATTGTGATTGTATGATTGTGATTGTATGATTGTGATTGTATGATTGTGATTGTATGATTGTGATTGCATGATTGTGATTGTATGATTGTATTTGGGGGATTGTATTTGGGATATTGTAATTGTATGATTGCGATTGTATGATTGCGATTGTATGATTGTGATTGTATGATTGTGTATGTATGATTGTGATTGTATGATTGTATTTGGGAGATTGTATTTGGGATATTGTAATTGTATGATTGCGATTGTATGATTGTGATTGTATGATTGTGATGTATGATTGTAATTGTATGATTATGATTGTATGATTGTGATTGTATGATTGTGATGGTATGATTGTGATTGTATGATTGCGATCGTATGATTGTGATTGTATGATTATGATTGTATGATTGTGATTGTACGATTGCGATTGTATGATTGTGATTGTATGATTAAGTTTGTATTTTTGTGATTTTATGATTGTGATTGTATGATTGTGATTGTATGATTGTGATTGTATGATTGTGATTGTATGATTGTGATTGTATGATTGCGATTGTATGAATGCGATTGTATGATTGTGATTGCATAATTGTGATTGTATGATTGTGATTGTATGATTGTGATTGTCTGTTTGTGGTTGTATGATTGTGATTGTATGATTGAGATTGTATGATTGTGATTGTATAATTGCGATTGTATGATTGTGATTGTATGATTGTGATTGTATGATTGTGATTGTATGATTGTGATTGTATGATTGTGATTGTATGATTGTGATTGTATGATTGTGATTGTATGATTGTGAAAGTATGATTGTGATTGTATGATTATGATTGTATGATTGTGATTGTATGATTGTGATTGTATGATTGTATTTGGGAGATTGTATTTGGGAGATTGTAATTGTATGATTGCGATTGTATGATTGTGATTGTATGATTGCGATTGTATGATTGTGATTGTATGATTGTGATGTATGGTTGTAATTGTATGATTATGATTCTATGATTGTAATTGTATGATTGAGATTGTATGATTGTGATTGTATGATTGCGATTGTATGATTGTGATTGTATGATTGTGATTGTATGATTGTGATTGTATGATTGCGATAGTATGATTGTGATTGTATGATTGTGATTGTATGATTGTATTTGGGAGATTGTATTTGGGAGATTGTATTTGGGAGATTGTATTTGGGAGATTGTAATTGTATGATTGCGATTGTATGATTGTGATTGTATGATTGCGATTGTATGATTGTGATTGTATGATTGTGATGTATGATTGTAATTGTATTATTATGATTGTATGATTGTGATTGTATGATTGAGATTGTATGATTGAGATTGTATGATTGTGATTGTATGCTTGCGATTGTATGATCGTGATTGTATGATTGTGATTGTATGATTATGATTGTATGATTGTGATTGTATGATTGTGATTGTATGATTGTGACTGTATGATTGTGATTGTATGATTGTGATAGTATGATTGTGATTGTATGATTGTGATGTATGATTGTAATTGTATGATTATGATTGTATGATTGTGATTGTGTGATTGTGATTGTATGATTGTATTTGGGAGATTGTATTTGGGATATTGTAATTGTATGATTGCGATTGTATGATTGTGATTGTATGATTGTGATTGTATGATTGTATTTGGGAGATTGTATTTGGGATATTGTAATTGTATGATTGCGATTGTATGATTGTGATTGCATGATTATGATTGTATGATTGTGATTGCATGATTGTGATTGTATGATTGTGATTGCATGGTTTTGAATGTATGATTGTGATTGTATGATTGTGATTGCATGATTTTGAATGTATGATTGTGATTGTATGATTGTGATTGTATGATTGTGATTGTATGATTGTGATTGTATGATTGTGATAGTATGATTGTGATTGTATGATTGTGATTGTATGATTGTGATTGTATGATTGTGATTGTATGATTGTGATTGTATGATTGTGAAAGTATGATTGTGATTGTATGATTGTGATTGTATGATTGTGATTGTATGATTGTGATTGTATGAATGTGATTGTATGATTGTGATAGTATGATTGTGATTGTATGATTGTGATTGTATGATTGTGATTGTATGATTGTATTTGGGAGATTGTATTTGGGAGATTGTATTTGGGAGATTGTAATTGTATGATTGCGATTGTATGATTGTGATTGTATGATTGCGATTGTATGATTGTGATTGTATGATTGTGATGTATGATTGTAATTGTATTATTATGATTGTATGATTGTGATTGTATGATTGAGATTGTCTGATTGAGATTGTATGATTGTGATTGTATGCTTGCGATTGTATGATCGTGATTGTATGATTGTGATTGTATGATTGCGATTGTATGATTGTGATTGTATGATTGCGATTGTATGATTGTGATTGTATGATTGTGATTGTATGATTGTGATTGTATGATTGCGATAGTATGATTGTGATTGTATGATTGTGATTGTATGATTGTGATGTATGATTGTAATTGTATGATTATGATTGTATGATTGTGATTGTATGATTGCGATTGTATGATTGTGCTTGTATGCTTGCGATTGTATGATTGTGATTGTATGATTGTGATTGTATGATTGTATTTGGGAGATTGTATTTGGGATATTGTAATTGTATGATTGCGATTGTATGATTGTGATTGTATGATTGTGATGTATGATTGTAATTGTATGATTATGATTGTATGATTGTGATTGTATGATTGTGATTGTATGATTGAGATTGTATGATTGTGATTGTATGCTTGCGATTGTATGATTGTGATTGTATGATTGTGATTCTTTGATTGTGATTGTATGATTGTGATTGTATGATTGTGATTGTATGATTGTGATTGTATGATTGTGATTGTATGATTGTGATTATATGATTGTGATTGTATGGTTGTGATTGTATGATTGTGATAGTATGATTGTGATTATATGATTGTTATTGTATGACTGTGATTGTATGATTGTGATTGTATGATTGTGATAGTATGATTGTGAAAGTATGATTGTGATTGTATGATTGTGATTGTATGATTGTGATTGTATGATTGTGATTGTATGATTGTGATTGTATGATTGTGATTGTCTGATTGTGGTTGCGGGATTGTGATTGTACGATTGTGATTGTAGGATTGTGATTGTACGATTGCGATTGTACGATTGTGATTGTATGATTGTGATTGTATGATTGTGATTGTATGATTGTGATTGTATGATTGTGATTGTATGATTGTGATTGTATGATTGTGATTGTATGATTGTGATTGTATGATTGTGATTGTATGATTGTGATTGTATGATTGTGAATGTACGATTGTGATTGTATGATTGTGATTGTATGATTGTGATAGTACGATTGTGATTGTATGACTGTGATTGTATGACTGTGATTGTATGATTGTGATTGTATGATTGTGATTGTATGATTGTGAAAGTATGATTGTGATTGTATGATTGTGATTGTATGATTGTGATTGTATGATTGTGATTGTATGATTGTGATTGTATGATTGTGATTGTATGATTGTGATTGTATGATTGTGATTGTATGATTGTGATAGTATGATTGTGATTGTATGATTGTGATTGTATGATTGTGATTGTATGATTGTGATTGTATGATTGTATTTGCGAGATTGTATTTGGGATACTGTAATTGTATGATTGCGATTGTATGATTGCGATTGTATGATTGTGATTGTATGATTGCGATTGTATGAATGCTATTGTATGATTGTGATTGTATGATTGTGATTGTATGATTGTGATTGTATGATTGTGATTGTATGATTGTGATTGTATGATTGTGATTGTATGATTGTGATTGTATGATTGTGATTGTATGATTGTGATTGTATGATTGTGATTGTATGATTGTGATTGTATGATTGTGATTGTATGATTGTGATTGTATGATTGTGATTGTATGATTGTATTTGGGAGATTGTATTTGGGATATTGTAATTGTATGATTGCGATTGTATGATTGTGATTGTATGATTGTGATTGTATGATTGTGATGTATGATTGTAATTGTATGATTATGATTGTATGATTGTGATGTATGATTGTAATTGTATGATTGTGATTGTACGATTGTGATTGTATGATTGTGATTGTATGATTGTGATTGTATGATTGTGATTGTATGATTGTATTTGGGAGATTGTATTTGGGATATTGTAATTGTATGATTGCGATTGTATGATTGTGATTACATGATTGTGATTGTATGATTGTGATTGTATGATTGTGATTATATGAGTGTGATTGTGTGATTGTGGTTGTGCGATTGATATTGTACGATTGTGATTGTACGATTGTGATTGAATGATTGTGATTGTATGATTAAGATTGTATGATTGTGATTGCATGATTGTGATTGTATGATTGTGATTGCATGATTTCGAATGTATGATTGTGATTGTATGATTGTGATTGTATGATTGTGATTGTATGATTGTGATTGTATGATTGTGATTGTATGATTGTGATTGTATGATTGTGATTGTATGATTGTGATTGTATGATTGTGATTGTATGATTGTGATAGTATGATTGTGACTGTATGATTGTGATTGTATGATTGTGATTGTATGATTGTGATTGTATGATTGTGATTGTATGATTGTGATTGTATGATTGTGATTGTCTGATTGTGGTTGCGGGATTGTGATTGTACGATTGTGATTGTAGGATTGTGATTGTATGATTGCGATTGTATGATTGTGATTGTATGATTGTGATTGTATGATTGTGATTGTATGATTGTGATTGTATGATTGTGATTGTATGATTGTGATTGCATGATTGTGATTGCATGATTGTGAATGTACGATTGTGATTGTACGATTGTGATTGTATGATTGTGATAGTACGATTGTGATTGTATGACTGTGATTGTATGACTGTGATTGTATGATTGTGATTGTATGATTGTGAAAGTATGATTGTGATTGTATGATTGTGATTGTATGATTGTGATTGTATGATTGTGATTGTATGATTGTGATTGTATGATTGTGATTGTATGATTGTGATTGTATGATTGTGATTGTATGATTGTGATTGTATGATTGTGATTGTATGATTGTGATAATATGATTGTGATTGTATGATTGTGATTGTATGATTGTGATTGTATGATTGTGATTGTATGATTGTGAATGTATGATTGTGATTGTATGATTGTATTTGCGAGATTGTATTTGGGATACTGTAATTGTATGATTGCGATTGTATGATTGCGATTGTATGATTGTGATTGTATGATTGTGTATGTATGATTGTGGTTGTATGATTGTATTTGGGAGATTGTATTTGGGAGATTGTATTTGGGATATTGTAATTGTATGATTGCGATTGTATGATTGTGATTGTATGATTGTGATGTATGATTGTAATTGTATGATTATGATTGTATGATTGTGATTGTATGATTGTGATGGTATGATTGTGATTGTATGATTGCGATCGTATGATTGTGATTGTATGATTATGATTGTATGATTGTGATTGTATGATTGCGATTGTATGATTGTGATTGTATGATTGTGATTGTATGATTGTGATTGTATGATTGTGATTGTATGATTGTGATTGTATGATTGTGATTGTATGATTGTGATTGTATGATTGTGATTGTATGATTGTGATAGTATGATTGTGATTGTATGATTGTGATTGTATGATTGTGATTGTATGATTATGATTGTATGGTTGCGATTGTATGATTGTATTTGGGTGATTGTATTTGGGAGATTGTATTTGGGAGATTGTAATTGTATGATTGCGATTGTATGATTGTGATTGTATGATTGTGATTGTGTGACTGTGATTATATGATTGTATTTGCGAGATTGTATTTGGGATACTGTAATTGTATGATTGCGATTGTATGATTGCGATTGTATGATTGTGATTGTATGATTGTGTATGTATGATTGTGATTGTATGATTGTATTTGGGATATTGTAATTGTATGATTGCGATTGTATGATTGTGATTGTATGATTGTGATGTATGATTGTAATTGTATGATTATGATTGTATGATTGTGATTGTATGATTGTGATGGTATGATTGTGATTGTATGATTGCGATCGTATGATTGTGATTGTACGATTATGATTGTATGATTGTGATTGTATGATTGCGATTGTATGATTGTGATTGTATGATTAAGTTTGTATTTTTGTGATTTTATGATTGTGATTGTATGATTGTGATTGTATGATTGCGATTGTATGAATGCGATTGTATGATTGTGATTGCATAATTGTGATTGTATGATTGTGATTGTATGATTGCGATTGTCTGATTGTGGTTGTATGATTGTGATTGTATGATTGAGATTGTATGATTGTGATTGTATGATTGCGATTGTATGATTGCGATTGTATGATTGCGATTGTATGATTGCGATTGTATGATTGCGATTGTATGATTGCGATTGTATGATTGCGATTGTATGATTGTGATTTTATGATTGTGACTGTATGATTGTGAAAGTATGATTGTGATTGTATGATTGTGATTGTATGATTGTGATTGTATGATTGTGATTGTATGATTGTGATTGTATGATTGTGATTGCATGATTGTGATTGCATGATTGTGAAAGTATGATTGTGATTGTATGATTGTGATTGTATGATTGTGATTGTATGATTGTGATTGTATGATTGTGATTGTATGATTGTGATAGTATGATTGTGATTGTATGATTGTGATTGTATGATTGTGATTGTATGATTGTATTTGGGAGATTGTATTTGGGAGATTGTATTTGGGAGATTGTAATTGTATGATTGAGATTGTATGATTGTGATTGTATGCTTGCGATTGTATGATCGTGATTGTATGATTGTGATTGTATGATTATGATTGTATGATTGTGATTGTATGATTGTGATTGTATGATTGTGACTGTATGATTGTGATTGTATGATTGTGATAGTATGATTGTGATTGTATGATTGTGATGTATGATTGTAATTGTATGATTATGATTGTATGATTGTGATTGTGTGATTGTGATTGTATGATTGTATTTGGGAGATTGTATTTGGGATATTGTAATTGTATGATTGCGATTGTATGATTGTGATTGTATGATTGTGATTGTATGATTGTGATTGTATGATTGTATTTGGGAGATTGTATTTGGGATATTGTAATTGTATGATTGCGATTGTATGATTGTGATTGCATGATTATGATTGTATGATTGTGATTGCATGATTGTGATTGTATGATTGTGATTGCATGATTTTGAATGTATGATTGTGATTGTATGATTGTGATTGCATGATTTTGAATGTATGATTGTGATTGTATGATTGTGATTGTATGATTGTGATTGTATGATTGTGATTGTATGATTGTGATAGTATGATTGTGATTGTATGATTGTGATTGTATGATTGTGATTGTATGATTGTGATTGTATGATTGTGAAAGTATGATTGTGATTGTATGATTGTGATTGTATGATTGTGATTGTATGATTGTGATTGTATGAATGTGATTGTATGATTGTGATAGTATGATTGTGATTGTATGATTGTGATTGTATGATTGTGATTGTATGATTGTATTTGGGAGATTGTATTTGGGAGATTGTATTTGGGGGATTGTAATTGTATGATTGCGATTGTATGATTGTGATTGTATGATTGCGATTGTATGATTGTGATTGTATGATTGTGATGTATGATTGTAATTGTATTATTATGATTGTATGATTGTGATTGTATGATTGAGATTGTCTGATTGAGATTGTATGATTGTGATTGTATGCTTGCGATTGTATGATCGTGATTGTATGATTGTGATTGTATGATTGCGATTGTATGATTGTGATTGTATGATTGTGATTGTATGATTATGATTGTATGATTGTGATTGTATGATTGTGATCTTATGATTGTGACTGTATGATCGTGATTGTATGATTGTGATAGTATGATTGTGATTGTATGATTGTGATGTATGATTGTAATTGTATGATTATGATTGTATGATTGTGATTGTATGATTGTGATTGTATGATTGTGATTGTATGATTGTGATTGTATGATTGTGATTGTATGATTGTGATTGTATGATTGTATTTGGGAGATTGTATTTGGGATATGGTAATTGTATGATTGCGATTGTATGATTGCGATTGTATGATTGTGATTGTATGATTGTGTATGTATGATTGTGATTGTATGACTGTATTTGGGAGATTGTATTTGGGATATTGTAATTGTATGATTGCGATTGTATGATTGTGATTGTATGATTGTGATGTATGATTGTAATTGTATGATTATGATTGTATGATTGTGATTGTATGATTGTGATGGTATGATTGTGATTGTATGATTGCGATTGTATGATTGTGATTGTATGATTGTGATGTATGATTGTAATTTTATGATTATGATTGTATGATTGCGATTGTATGATTGTGATAGTATGATTGTGATTATATGATTGTTATTGTATGACTGTGATTGTATGATTGTGATTGTATGATTGTGATAGTATGATTGTGAAAGTATGATTGTGATTGTATGATTGTGATAGTATGATTGTGAAAGTATGATTGTGATTGTATGATTGTGATTGTATGATTGTGATTGTATGATTGTGATTGTATGATTGTGATTGTATGATTGTGATTGTTTGATTGAATTTGGGAGATTGTATTAGGGAGATTGTATTTGGGAGATTGTAATTGTATGATTGCGATTGTATGATTGTGATTGTATGATTGCGATTGTATGATTGTGATTGTATGATTGTGATGTATGACTGTAATTGTATGATTATGATTGTATGATTGTGATTGTATGATTGAGATTGTATGATTGTGATTGTATGCTTGCGATTGTATGATTGTGATTGTATGATTGTGATTGTATGATTGTGATTGTATGATTGTGATAGTATGATTATGATTGTATGATTGTGATTGTGTGATTGTGATTGTATGATTGTGATTGTATGATTGTGATTGTATGATTGTGATTGTATGATTGTGATTGTATGATTGTGAAAGTATGATTGTGATTGTATGATTATGATTGTATGATTGTGATTGTATGATTGTGATTGTATGATTGTATTTGGGAGATTTTATTTGGGAGATTGTAATTGTATGATTGTGATTGTATGAGTGTGATGGTATGATTGTGATTGTATGATTGCGATCGTATGATTGTGATTGTATGATTATGATTGTATGATTGTGATTGTATGATTGCGATTGTATGATTGTGATTGTATGATTAAGTTTGTATTTTTGTGATTTTATGATTGCGATTGTATGATTGTGATTGTATGATTGTGATTGTATGATTTCGATTGTATGAATGCGATTGTATGATTGTGATTGCATAATTGTGATTGTATGATTGTGATTGTATGATTGTGATTGTCTGATTGTGGTTGTATGATTGTGATTGTATGATTGAGATTGTATGATTGTGATTGTATGATTGCGATTGTATGATTGCGATTGTATGATTGCGATTGTATGATTGTGATTGTATGATTGTGATTGTATGATTGTGATGTATGATTGTAATTGTATGATTATGATTGTATGATTGTGATTGTATGATTGTGATTGTATGATTGAGATTGTATGATTGTGATTGTATGCTTGCGATTGTATGATTGTGATTGTATGATTGTGATTCTTTGATTGTGATTGTATGATTATGATTGTATGATTGTGATTGTATGATTGTGATTGTATGATTGTGACTGTATGATTGTGATTGTATGATTGTGATAGTATGATTTTGATTGTATGATTGTGATGTATGATTGTAATTGTATGATTATGATTGTATGATTGTGATTGTGTGATTGTGATTGTATGATTGTATTTGGGAGATTGTATTTGGGATATTGTAATTGTATGATTGCGATTGTATGATTGTGATTGTATGATTGTGATTGTATGATTGTGATTGTATGATTGTATTTGGGAGATTGTATTTGGGATATTGTAATTGTATGATTGCGATTGTATGATTGCGATTGTATGATTGTGATTGTATGATTGTGTATGTATGATTGTGATTGTATGATTGTATTTGGGAGATTGTATTTGGGATATTGTAATTGTATGATTGCGGTTGTATGATTGTGATTGTATGATTGTGATGTATGATTGTAATTGTATGATTATGATTGTATGATTGTGATTGTATGATTGTGATGGTATGATTGTGATTGTATGATTGCGATCGTATGATTGTGATTGTATGATTATGATTGTATGATTGTGATTGTATGATTGCGATTGTATGATTGTGATTGTATGATTAAGTTTGTATTTTTGTGATTTTATGATTGTGATTGTATGATTGTGATTGTATGATTGTGATTGTATGATTGTGATTGTATGATTTCGATTGTATGAATGCGATTGTATGATTGTGATTGCATAATTGTGATTGTATGATTGTGATTGTATGATTGTGATTGTCTGATTGTGGTTGTATGATTGTGATTGTATGATTGAGATTGTATGATTGCGATTGTATGATTGCGATTGTATGATTGCGATTGTATGATTATGATTGTATGATTGTGATTGTATGATTGCGATTGTATGATTGTGATTGTATGATTAAGTTTGTATTT
Organism: Megachile rotundata; assembly: GCF_050947335.1. NCBI lineage: Eukaryota > Metazoa > Arthropoda > Insecta > Hymenoptera > Megachilidae > Megachile > Megachile rotundata. Next base: position 1,248,297 of record NW_027473341.1, on the reverse strand, counting down.
TTGTGATTGTATGATTGTGATTGTATGATTGTGATTGTATGATTGTGATTGTATGATTGTGATTGTATGATTTCGATTGTATGAATGCGATTGTATGATTGTGATTGCATAATTGTGATTGTATGATAGTGATTGTATGATTGTGATTGTCTGATTGTGGTTGTATGATTGTGATTGTATGATTGAGATTGTATGATTGCGATTGTATGATTGTGATTGTATGATTATGATTGTATGATTGTGATTGCATGATTGTGACTGTATGATTGTGATTGCATGATTTTGAATGTATGAATGTGATTGTATGATTGTGATGTATGATTGTAATTGTATGATTATGATTGTATGATTGTGATTGTATGATTGTGATGGTATGATTGTGATTGTATGAATGCGATTGTATGATTGTGATTGTATGATTGTGATGTATGATTGTAATTTAATGATTATGATTGTATGATTGTGATTGTATGATTGAGATTGTATGATTGTGATTGTATGATTGCGATTGTATGATTGTGATTGTATGATTGTGATTGTATGATTGCGATTGTATGATTGTGATTGTATGATTGTGACTGTATGATTGTGATTGTATGATTGTATTTGGGAGATTGTAATTGTATGATTGTGATTGTATGATTGTGATTGTATGATTGTGATAGTATGATTGTATTAGGGAGATTGTATTTGGGATATTGTAATTGTATGATTGCGATTGTATGATTGTGATTCTATGATTGTGATGTATGACTGTAATTGTATGATTATGATTGTATGATTGTGATTGTATGATTGTGATTGTATGATTGAGATTGTATGATTGTGATTGTATGCTTGCGATTGTATGATTGTGATTGTATGATTGTGATTCTTTGATTGTGATTGTATGATTGTGATTGTATGATTGTGATTGTATGATTGTGATTATATGATTGTGATTGTATGATTGTGATTGTATGACTGTGATAGTATGATTGTGATTATATGATTGTTATTGTATGACTGTGATTGTATGATTGTGATTGTATGATTGTGATAGTATGATTGTGAAAGTATGATTGTGATTGTATGATTGTGATTGTATGATTGTGATTGTATGATTGTATTAGGGAGATTGTATTTGGGATATTGTAATTGTATGATTGCGATTGTATGATTGTGATTGTATGATTGTGATGTATGATTGTAATTGTATGATTATGATTGTATGATTGTGATTGTATGATTGTGATTATATGATTGTGATTGTATGATTGTGATTGTATGACTGTGATAGTATGATTGTGATTATATGATTGTTATTGTATGACTGTGATTGTATGATTGTGATTGTATGATTGTGATAGTATGATTGTGATTGTATGATTGTGATTGTATGATTGAGATTGTATGATTGTGATTGTATGCTTGCGATTGTATGATTGTGATTGTATGGTTGTGATTGTGTGATAGTGATAGTATGATTGTGAAAGTATGATTGTGATTGTATGATTGTGAGTGTATGATTGAGATTGTATGATTGTGATTGTATGCTTGCGATTGTATGAATGTGATTGTATGATTGTGATTGTATGATTGTGATTGTATGATTGTGATTGTATGATTGTGATTGTATGATTGTGATTGTATGATTGTGATTGTATGATTGTGATTGTATGATTGTGATTGTATGATTGTGAATGTACGATTGTGATTGTATGATTGTGATTGTATGATTGTGATAGTATGATTGTGATTGTATGACTGTGATTGTATGATTGTGATTGTATGATTGTGATTGTATGATTGTGAAAGTATGATTGTGATTGTATGATTGTGATTGTATGATTGTGATTGTATGATTGTGATTGTATGATTGTGATTGTATGATTGTGATTGTATGATTGTGATTGTATGATTGTGATTGTATGATTGTGATAGTATGATTGTGATTGTATGATTGTGATTGTATGATTGTGATTGTATGATTGTGATTGTATGATTGTGATTGCATGATTGTGATTGTATGATTGTATTTGGGGGATTGTATTTGGGATATTGTAATTGTATGATTGCGATTGTATGATTGCGATTGTATGATTGTGATTGTATGATTGTGTATGTATGATTGTGATTGTATGATTGTATTTGGGAGATTGTATTTGGGATATTGTAATTGTATGATTGCGATTGTATGATTGTGATTGTATGATTGTGATGTATGATTGTAATTGTATGATTATGATTGTATGATTGTGATTGTATGATTGTGATGGTATGATTGTGATTGTATGATTGCGATCGTATGATTGTGATTGTATGATTATGATTGTATGATTGTGATTGTACGATTGCGATTGTATGATTGTGATTGTATGATTAAGTTTGTATTTTTGTGATTTTATGATTGTGATTGTATGATTGTGATTGTATGATTGTGATTGTATGATTGTGATTGTATGATTGTGATTGTATGATTGCGATTGTATGAATGCGATTGTATGATTGTGATTGCATAATTGTGATTGTATGATTGTGATTGTATGATTGTGATTGTCTGTTTGTGGTTGTATGATTGTGATTGTATGATTGAGATTGTATGATTGTGATTGTATAATTGCGATTGTATGATTGTGATTGTATGATTGTGATTGTATGATTGTGATTGTATGATTGTGATTGTATGATTGTGATTGTATGATTGTGATTGTATGATTGTGATTGTATGATTGTGATTGTATGATTGTGAAAGTATGATTGTGATTGTATGATTATGATTGTATGATTGTGATTGTATGATTGTGATTGTATGATTGTATTTGGGAGATTGTATTTGGGAGATTGTAATTGTATGATTGCGATTGTATGATTGTGATTGTATGATTGCGATTGTATGATTGTGATTGTATGATTGTGATGTATGGTTGTAATTGTATGATTATGATTCTATGATTGTAATTGTATGATTGAGATTGTATGATTGTGATTGTATGATTGCGATTGTATGATTGTGATTGTATGATTGTGATTGTATGATTGTGATTGTATGATTGCGATAGTATGATTGTGATTGTATGATTGTGATTGTATGATTGTATTTGGGAGATTGTATTTGGGAGATTGTATTTGGGAGATTGTATTTGGGAGATTGTAATTGTATGATTGCGATTGTATGATTGTGATTGTATGATTGCGATTGTATGATTGTGATTGTATGATTGTGATGTATGATTGTAATTGTATTATTATGATTGTATGATTGTGATTGTATGATTGAGATTGTATGATTGAGATTGTATGATTGTGATTGTATGCTTGCGATTGTATGATCGTGATTGTATGATTGTGATTGTATGATTATGATTGTATGATTGTGATTGTATGATTGTGATTGTATGATTGTGACTGTATGATTGTGATTGTATGATTGTGATAGTATGATTGTGATTGTATGATTGTGATGTATGATTGTAATTGTATGATTATGATTGTATGATTGTGATTGTGTGATTGTGATTGTATGATTGTATTTGGGAGATTGTATTTGGGATATTGTAATTGTATGATTGCGATTGTATGATTGTGATTGTATGATTGTGATTGTATGATTGTATTTGGGAGATTGTATTTGGGATATTGTAATTGTATGATTGCGATTGTATGATTGTGATTGCATGATTATGATTGTATGATTGTGATTGCATGATTGTGATTGTATGATTGTGATTGCATGGTTTTGAATGTATGATTGTGATTGTATGATTGTGATTGCATGATTTTGAATGTATGATTGTGATTGTATGATTGTGATTGTATGATTGTGATTGTATGATTGTGATTGTATGATTGTGATAGTATGATTGTGATTGTATGATTGTGATTGTATGATTGTGATTGTATGATTGTGATTGTATGATTGTGAAAGTATGATTGTGATTGTATGATTGTGATTGTATGATTGTGATTGTATGATTGTGATTGTATGAATGTGATTGTATGATTGTGATAGTATGATTGTGATTGTATGATTGTGATTGTATGATTGTGATTGTATGATTGTATTTGGGAGATTGTATTTGGGAGATTGTATTTGGGAGATTGTAATTGTATGATTGCGATTGTATGATTGTGATTGTATGATTGCGATTGTATGATTGTGATTGTATGATTGTGATGTATGATTGTAATTGTATTATTATGATTGTATGATTGTGATTGTATGATTGAGATTGTCTGATTGAGATTGTATGATTGTGATTGTATGCTTGCGATTGTATGATCGTGATTGTATGATTGTGATTGTATGATTGCGATTGTATGATTGTGATTGTATGATTGTGATTGTATGATTATGATTGTATGATTGTGATTGTATGATTGTGATCTTATGATTGTGAAAGTATGATTGTGATTGTATGATTGTGATTGTATGATTGTGATTGTCTGATTGTGGTTGTGCGATTGTGATTGTACGATTGTGATTGTACGACTGTGATAGTATGATTGTGATTGTATGATTGTGATTGTATGATTGTGATTGTATGATTGTGATTGTTTGATTGAATTTGGGAGATTGTATTAGGGAGATTGTATTTGGGAGATTGTAATTGTATGATTGCGATTGTATGATTGTGATTGTATGATTGCGATTGTATGATTGTGATTGTATGATTGTGATGTATGACTGTAATTGTATGATTATGATTGTATGATTGTGATTGTATGATTGAGATTGTATGATTGTGATTGTATGCTTGCGATTGTATGATTGTGATTGTATGATTGTGATTGTATGATTGTGATTGTATGATTGTGATAGTATGATTATGATTGTATGATTGTGATTGTGTGATTGTGATTGTATGATTGTGATTGTATGATTGTGATTGTATGATTGTGATTGTATGATTGTGATTGTATGATTGTGAAAGTATGATTGTGATTGTATGATTATGATTGTATGATTGTGATTGTATGATTGTGATTGTATGATTGTATTTGGGAGATTTTATTTGGGAGATTGTAATTGTATGATTGCGATTGTATGATTGTGATTGTATGATTGTGATTGTATGATTGCGATTGTATGATTGTGATTGTATGATTGTGATGTATGATTGTAATTGTATGATTATGATTCTATGATTGTAATTGTATGATTGAGATTGTATGATTGTGATTGTATGAGTGCGATTGTATGATTGTGATTGTATGATTGCGATTGTATGATTGTGATTGTATGATTGTGATGTATGATTGTAATTGTATGATTATGATTGTATGATTGTGATTGTATGATTGAGATTGTATGATTGTGATTGTATGATTGCGATTGTATGATTGTGATTGTATGATTGTGATTGTATGATTGCGATTGTATGATTGTGATTGTATGATTGTGATAGTATGATTTTGATTGTATGATTGTGATGTATGATTGTAATTGTATGATTATGATTGTATGATTGTGATTGTGTGATTGTGATTGTATGATTTTATTTGGGAGATTGTGTTTGGGATATTGTAATTGTATGATTGCGATTGTATGATTGTGATTGTATGATTGTGATTGTATGATTGTGATTGTATGATTGTATTTGGGAGATTGTATTTGGGATATTGTAATTGTATGATTGCGATTGTATGATTGCGATTGTATGATTGTGATTGTATGATTGTGTATGTATGATTGTGATTGTATGATTGTATTTGGGAGATTGTATTTGGGATATTGTAATTGTATGATTGCGATTGTATGATTGTGATTGTATGATTGTGATGTATGATTGTAATTGTATGATTATGATTGTATGATTGTGATTGTATGAGTGTGATGGTATGATTGTGATTGTATGATTGCGATCGTATGATTGTGATTGTATGATTATGATTGTATGATTGTGATTGTATGATTGCGATTGTATGATTGTGATTGTATGATTAAGTTTGTATTTTTGTGATTTTATGATTGCGATTGTATGATTGTGATTGTATGATTGTGATTGTATGATTTCGATTGTATGAATGCGATTGTATGATTGTGATTGCATAATTGTGATTGTATGATTGTGATTGTATGATTGTGATTGTCTGATTGTGGTTGTATGATTGTGATTGTATGATTGAGATTGTATGATTGTGATTGTATGATTGCGATTGTATGATTGCGATTGTATGATTGCGATTGTATGATTGTGATTGTATGATTGTGATTGTATGATTGTGATTGTATGATTGTGATGTATGATTGTAATTGTATGATTATGATTGTATGATTGTGATTGTATGATTGTGATTGTATGATTGAGATTGTATGATTGTGATTGTATGCTTGCGATTGTATGATTGTGATTGTATGATTGTGATTCTTTGATTGTGATTGTATGATTATGATTGTATGATTGTGATTGTATGATTGTGATTGTATGATTGTGACTGTATGATTGTGATTGTATGATTGTGATAGTATGATTTTGATTGTATGATTGTGATGTATGATTGTAATTGTATGATTATGATTGTATGATTGTGATTGTGTGATTGTGATTGTATGATTGTATTTGGGAGATTGTATTTGGGATATTGTAATTGTATGATTGCGATTGTATGATTGTGATTGTATGATTGTGATTGTATGATTGTGATTGTATGATTGTATTTGGGAGATTGTATTTGGGATATTGTAATTGTATGATTGCGATTGTATGATTGCGATTGTATGATTGTGATTGTATGATTGTGTATGTATGATTGTGATTGTATGATTGTATTTGGGAGATTGTATTTGGGATATTGTAATTGTATGATTGCGGTTGTATGATTGTGATTGTATGATTGTGATGTATGATTGTAATTGTATGATTATGATTGTATGATTGTGATTGTATGATTGTGATGGTATGATTGTGATTGTATGATTGCGATCGTATGATTGTGATTGTATGATTATGATTGTATGATTGTGATTGTATGATTGCGATTGTATGATTGTGATTGTATGATTAAGTTTGTATTTTTGTGATTTTATGATTGTGATTGTATGATTGTGATTGTATGATTGTGATTGTATGATTGTGATTGTATGATTTCGATTGTATGAATGCGATTGTATGATTGTGATTGCATAATTGTGATTGTATGATTGTGATTGTATGATTGTGATTGTCTGATTGTGGTTGTATGATTGTGATTGTATGATTGAGATTGTATGATTGCGATTGTATGATTGCGATTGTATGATTGCGATTGTATGATTATGATTGTATGATTGTGATTGTATGATTGCGATTGTATGATTGTGATTGTATGATTAAGTTTGTATTTTTGTGATTGTATGATTGTGATTGTATGATTGTGATTGTATGATTGTGATTGTATGATTTCGATTGTATGAATGCGGTTGTATGATTGTGATTGCATAATTGTGATTGTATGATTGTGATTGTATGATTGTGATTGTCTGATTGTGGTTGTATGATTGTGATTGTATGATTGAGATTGTATGATTGCGATTGTATGATTGTGATTGTATGATTATGATTGTATGATTGTGATTGCATGATTGTGACTGTATGATTGTGATTGCATGATTTTGAATGTATGAATGTGATTGTATGATTGTGATGTATGATTGTAATTGTATGATTATGATTGTATGATTGTGATTGTATGATTGTGATGGTATGATTGTGATTGTATGAATGCGATTGTATGATTGTGATTGTATGATTGTGATGTATGATTGTAATTGTATGATTATGATTGTATGATTGTGATTGTATGATTGTGATTGTATGATTGAGATTGTGTGATTGTGATTGTATGATTGCGATTGTATGATTGTGATTGTATGATTGTGATTGTATGATTGCGATTGTATGATTGTGATTGTATGATTGTGACTGTATGATTGTGATTGTATGATTGTATTTGGGAGATTGTAATTGTATGATTGTGATTGTATGATTGTGATTGTATGATTGTGATAGTATGATTGTATTAGGGAGATTGTATTTGGGATATTGTAATTGTATGATTGCGATTGTATGATTGTGATTGTATGATTGTGATGTATGACTGTAATTGTATGATTATGATTGTATGATTGTGATTGTATGATTGTGATTGTATGATTGAGATTGTATGATTGTGATTGTATGCTTGCGATTGTATGATTGTGATTGTATGATTGTGATTCTTTGATTGTGATTGTATGATTGTGATTGTATGATTGTGATTGTATGATTGTGATTGTATGATTGTGATTATATGATTGTGATTGTATGATTGTGATTGTATGACTGTGATAGTATGATTGTGATTATATGATTGTTATTGTATGACTGTGATTGTATGATTGTGATTGTATGATTGTGATAGTATGATTGTGAAAGTATGATTGTGATTGTATGATTGTGATTGTATGATTGTGATTGTATGATTGTATTAGGGAGATTGTATTTGGGATATTGTAATTGTATGATTGCGATTGTATGATTGTGATTGTATGATTGTGATGTATGATTGTAATTGTATGATTATGATTGTATGATTGTGATTGTATGATTGTGATTATATGATTCTGATTGTATGATTGTGATTGTATGACTGTGATAGTATGATTGTGATTATATGATTGTTATTGTATGACTGTGATTGTATGATTGTGATTGTATGATTGTGATAGTATGATTGTGATTGTATGATTGTGATTGTATGATTGAGATTGTATGATTGTGATTGTATGCTTGCGATTGTATGATTGTGATTGTATGGTTGTGATTGTGTGATAGTGATAGTATGATTGTGAAAGTATGATTGTGATTGTATGATTGTGAGTGTATGATTGAGATTGTATGATTGTGATTGTATGCTTGCGATTGTATGAATGTGATTGTATGATTGTGATTGTATGATTGTGATTGTATGATTGTGATTGTATGATTGTGATTGTATGATTGTGATTGTATGATTGTGATTGTATGATTGTGATTGTATGATTGTGATTGTATGATTGTGAATGTACGATTGTGATTGTATGATTGTGATTGTATGATTGTGATAGTATGATTGTGATTGTATGACTGTGATTGTATGATTGTGATTGTATGATTGTGATTGTATGATTGTGAAAGTATGATTGTGATTGTATGATTGTGATTGTATGATTGTGATTGTATGATTGTGATTGTATGATTGTGATTGTATGATTGTGATTGTATGATTGTGATTGTATGATTGTGATTGTATGATTGTGATTGTATGATTGTGATTGTATGATTGTGATAGTATGATTGTGATTGTATGATTGTGATTGTATGATTGTGATTGTATGATTGTGATTGTATGATTGTGATTGCATGATTGTGATTGTATGATTGTATTTGGGAGATTGTATTTGGGATATTGTAATTGTATGATTGCGATTGTATGATTGCGATTGTATGATTGTGATTGTATGATTGTGTATGTATGATTGTGATTGTATGATTGTATTTGGGAGATTGTATTTGGGATATTGTAATTGTATGATTGCGATTGTATGATTGTGACTGTATGATTGTGATGTATGATTGTAATTGTATGATTATGATTGTATGATTGTGATTGTATGATTGTGATGGTATGATTGTGATTGTATGATTGCGATCGTATGATTGTGATTGTATGATTATGATTGTATGATTGTGATTGTACGATTGCGATTGTATGATTGTGATTGTATGATTAAGTTTGTATTTTTGTGATTTTATGATTGTGATTGTATGATTGTGATTGTATGATTGTGATTGTATGATTGTGATTGTATGATTGCGATTGTATGAATGCGATTGTATGATTGTGATTGCATAATTGTGATTGTATGATTGTGATTGTATGATTGTGATTGTCTGTTTGTGGTTGTATGATTGTGATTGTATGATTGAGATTGTATGATTGTGATTGTATAATTGCGATTGTATGATTGTGATTGTATGATTGTGATTGTATGATTGTGATTGTATGATTGTGATTGTATGATTGTGATTGTATGATTGTGATTGTATGATTGTGATTGTATGATTGTGAAAGTATGATTGTGATTGTATGATTATGATTGTATGATTGTGATTGTATGATTGTGATTGTATGATTGTATTTGGGAGATTGTATTTGGGAGATTGTAATTGTATGATTGCGATTGTATGATTGTGATTGTATGATTGCGATTGTATGATTGTGATTGTATGATTGTGATGTATGGTTGTAATTGTATGATTATGATTCTATGATTGTAATTGTATGATTGAGATTGTATGATTGTGATTGTATGATTGCGATTGTATGATTGTGATTGTATGATTGTGATTGTATGATTGTGATTGTATGATTGCGATAGTATGATTGTGATTGTATGATTGTGATTGTATGATTGTGATGTATGATTGTAATTGTATGATTATGATTGTATGATTGTGATTGTATGATTGCGATTGTATGATTGTGCTTGTATGCTTGCGATTGTATGATTGTGATTGTATGATTGTGATTGTATGATTGTATTTGGGAGATTGTATTTGGGATATTGTAATTGTATGATTGCGATTGTATGATTGTGATTGTATGATTGTGATGTATGATTGTAATTGTATGATTATGATTGTATGATTGTGATTGTATGATTGTGATTGTATGATTGAGATTGTATGATTGTGATTGTATGCTTGCGATTGTATGATTGTGATTGTATGATTGTGATTCTTTGATTGTGATTGTATGATTGTGATTGTATGATTGTGATTGTATGATTGTGATTGTATGATTGTGATTGTATGATTGTGATTGTATGATTGTGAAAGTATGATTGTGATTGTATGATTATGATTGTATGATTGTGATTGTATGATTGTGATTGTATGATTGTATTTGGGAGATTGTATTTGGGAGATTGTAATTGTATGATTGCGATTGTATGATTGTGATTGTATGATTGCGATTGTATGATTGTGATTGTATGATTGTGATGTATGGTTGTAATTGTATGATTATGATTCTATGATTGTAATTGTATGATTGAGATTGTATGATTGTGATTGTATGATTGCGATTGTATGATTGTGATTGTATGATTGTGATTGTATGATTGTGATTGTATGATTGCGATAGTATGATTGTGATTGTATGATTGTGATTGTATGATTGTGATGTATGATTGTAATTGTATGATTATGATTGTATGATTGTGATTGTATGATTGCGATTGTATGATTGTGCTTGTATGCTTGCGATTGTATGATTGTGATTGTATGATTGTGATTGTATGATTGTATTTGGGAGATTGTATTTGGGATATTGTAATTGTATGATTGCGATTGTATGATTGTGATTGTATGATTGTGATGTATGATTGTAATTGTATGATTATGATTGTATGATTGTGATTGTATGATTGTGATTGTATGATTGAGATTGTATGATTGTGATTGTATGCTTGCGATTGTATGATTGTGATTGTATGATTGTGATTCTTTGATTGTGATTGTATGATTGTGATTGTATGATTGTGATTGTATGATTGTGATTGTATGATTGTGATTATATGATTGTGATTGTATGGTTGTGATTGTATGATTGTGATAGTATGATTGTGATTATATGATTGTTATTGTATGACTGTGATTGTATGATTGTGATTGTATGATTGTGATAGTATGATTGTGAAAGTATGATTGTGATTGTATGATTGTGATTGTATGATTGTGATTGTATGATTGTGATTGTATGATTGTGATTGTCTGATTGTGGTTGTGCGATTGTGATTGTACGATAGTGATTGTACGATTGTGATAGTATGATTGTGATTGTATGATTGCGATTGTATGATTGTGATTGTATGATTGTGCTTGTATGATTGTGATTGTATGATTGTGATTGTAGTGATTGTGATTGTATGATTGTGAAAGTATGATTGTGATTGTATGATTGTGATTGTATGATTGTGATTGTATGAGTGTGATTGTCTGATTGTGGTTGTGCGATTGTGATTGTTCGATTGTGAATGTACGATTGTGATTGTATGATTGTGATTGTATGAATATGATTGTATGATTGTGATTGCATGATTGTGATTGTATGATTGTGATTGCATGATTTAGAATGTATGATTGTGATTGAATGGTTGTGATTGTATAATTGTGATCGTATGATTGTGATTGTATGATTGTGATTGTATGATTGCGATAGTATGATTGTGATTGTATGATTGAGATTGTGTGACTGTGATTGTATGCTTGCGATTGTATGATTGTGATTGTATGATTGTGATTGTATGATTGTGATTGTATGATTGTATTTGGGAGATTGTATTTGCGATATTGTAATTGTATGATTGCGATTGTATGATTGTGATTGTATGATTGTGATGTATGATTGTAATTGTATGATTATGATTGTATGATTGTGATTGTATGATTGTGATTGTATGATTGAGATTGTATGATTGTGATTGTGTGCTTGCGATTGTATGATTGTGATTGTATGATTGTGATTCCTTGATTGTGATTGTATGATTATGATTGTATGATTGTGATTGTATGATTGTGATTGTATGATTGTGACTGTATGATTGTGATTGTATGATTGTGATAGTATGATTTTGATTGTATGATTGTGATGTATGATTGTAATTGTATGATTATGATTGTATGATTGTGATTGTGTGATTGTGATTGTATGATTGTATTTGGGAGATTGTATTTGGGATATTGTAATTGTATGATTGCGATTGTATGATTGTGATTGTATGATTGTGATTGTATGATTGTGATTGTATGATTGTATTTGGGAGATTGTATTTGGGATATTGTAATTGTATGATTGCGATTGTATGATTGCGATTGTATGATTGTGATTGTATGATTGTGTATGTATGATTGTGATTGTATGATTGTATTTGGGAGATTGTATTTGGGATATTGTAATTGTATGATTGCGATTTTATGATTGTGATTGTATGATTGTGATGTATGATTGTAATTGTATGATTATGATTGTATGATTGTGATTGTATGAGTGTGATGGTATGATTGTGATTGTATGATTGCGATCGTATGATTGTGATTGTATGATTATGATTGTATGATTGTGATTGTATGATTGCGATTGTATGATTGTGATTGTATGATTAAGTTTGTATTTTTGTGATTTTATGATTGCGATTGTATGATTGTGATTGTATGATTGTGATTGTATGATTTCGATTGTATGAATGCGATTGTATGATTGTGATTGCATAATTGTGATTGTATGATTGTGATTGTATGATTGTGATTGTCTGATTGTGGTTGTATGATTGTGATTGTATGATTGAGATTGTATGATTGTGATTGTATGATTGCGATTGTATGATTGCGATTGTATGATTGCGATTGTATGATTGTGATTGTATGATTGTGATTGTATGATTGTGATGTATGATTGTAATTGTATGATTATGATTGTATGATTGTGATTGTATGATTGTGATTGTATGATTGAGATTGTATGATTGTGATTGTATGCTTGCGATTGTATGATTGTGATTGTATGATTGTGATTCTTTGATTGTGATTGTATGATTATGATTGTATGATTGTGATTGTATGATTGTGATTGTATGATTGTGACTGTATGATTGTGATTGTATGATTGTGATAGTATGATTTTGATTGTATGATTGTGATGTATGATTGTAATTGTATGATTATGATTGTATGATTGTGATTGTATGATTGTGATTGTATGATTGTGATAGTATGATTGCGATTGTATGATTGTGATTGTATGATTGTGATTGTACGATTGTGATTGTATGATTGTGATTGTATGATTGTATTTGGGAGATTGTATTTGGGATATTGAAATTGTATGATTGCGATTGTATGATTGCGATTGTATGATTGTGATTGTATGATTGTGTATGTATGATTGTGATTGTATGATTGTATTTGGGAGATTGTATTTGGGATATTGTAATTGTATGATTGCGGTTGTATGATTGTGATTGTATGATTGTGATGGTATGATTGTGATTGTATGATTGCGATTGTATGATTGTGATTGTATGATTGTGATGTATGATTGTAATTTTATGATTCTGATTGTATGATTGTGATTGTATGATTGAGATTGTATGATTGTGATTGTATGATTGCGATTGTATGATTGTGATTGTATGATTGTGATTGTATGATTGCGATTGTATGATTGTGATTGTATGATTGTGACTGTATGATTGTGATTGTATGATTGTATTTGGGAGATTGTAATTGTATGATTGTGATTGTATGATTGTATTCGGGAGATTGTATTTGGGATATTGTAATTGTATGATTGCGATTGTATGATTGTGATTGTATGATTGTGATTGTATGATTGTATTAGGGAGATTGTATTTGGGATATTGTAATTGTATGATTGCGATTGTATGATTGTGATTGTATGATTGTGATGTATGATTGTAATTGTATGATTATGATTGTATGATTGTGATTGTATGATTGTGATTGTATGATTGAGATTGTATGATTGTGATTGTATGCTTGCGATTGTATGATTGTGATTGTATGATTGTGATTCTTTGATTATGACTGTATGATTGTGATTGTATGATTGTGATTGTATGATTGTGATAGTATGATTGTGATTGTATGATTGTGATTGTATGATTGAGATTGTATGATTGTGATTGTATGCTTGCGATTGTATGATTGTGATTGTATGGTTGTGATTGTGTGATAGTGATAGTATGATTGTGAAAGTATGATTGTGATTGTATGATTGTGAGTGTATGATTGAGATTGTATGATTGTGATTGTATGCTTGCGATTGTATGAATGTGATTGTATGATTGTGATTGTATGATTGTGATTGTATGATTGTGATTGTATGATTGTGATTGTATGATTGTGATTGTATGATTGTGATTGTATGATTGTGATTGTATGATTGTGAATGTACGATTGTGATTGTATGATTGTGATTGTATGATTGTGATAGTATGATTGTGATTGTATGACTGTGATTGTATGATTGTGATTGTATGATTGTGATTGTATGATTGTGAAAGTATGATTGTGATTGTATGATTGTGATTGTATGATTGTGATTGTATGATTGTGATTGTATGATTGTGATTGTATGATTGTGATTGTATGATTGTGATTGTATGATTGTGATTGTATGATTGTGATTGTATGATTGTGATTGTATGATTGTGATAGTATGATTGTGATTGTATGATTGTGATTGTATGATTGTGATTGTATGATTGTGATTGTATGATTGTGATTGCATGATTGTGATTGTATGATTGTATTTGGGAGATTGTATTTGGGATATTGTAATTGTATGATTGCGATTGTATGATTGCGATTGTATGATTGTGATTGTATGATTGTGTATGTATGATTGTGATTGTATGATTGTATTTGGGAGATTGTATTTGGGATATTGTAATTGTATGATTGCGATTGTATGATTGTGACTGTATGATTGTGATGTATGATTGTAATTGTATGATTATGATTGTATGATTGTGATTGTATGATTGTGATGGTATGATTGTGATTGTATGATTGCGATCGTATGATTGTGATTGTATGATTATGATTGTATGATTGTGATTGTACGATTGCGATTGTATGATTGTGATTGTATGATTAAGTTTGTATTTTTGTGATTTTATGATTGTGATTGTATGATTGTGATTGTATGATTGTGATTGTATGATTGTGATTGTATGATTGCGATTGTATGAATGCGATTGTATGATTGTGATTGCATAATTGTGATTGTATGATTGTGATTGTATGATTGTGATTGTCTGTTTGTGGTTGTATGATTGTGATTGTATGATTGAGATTGTATGATTGTGATTGTATAATTGCGATTGTATGATTGTGATTGTATGATTGTGATTGTATGATTGTGATTGTATGATTGTGATTGTATGATTGTGATTGTATGATTGTGATTGTATGATTGTGATTGTATGATTGTGAAAGTATGATTGTGATTGTATGATTATGATTGTATGATTGTGATTGTATGATTGTGATTGTATGATTGTATTTGGGAGATTGTATTTGGGAGATTGTAATTGTATGATTGCGATTGTATGATTGTGATTGTATGATTGCGATTGTATGATTGTGATTGTATGATTGTGATGTATGGTTGTAATTGTATGATTATGATTCTATGATTGTAATTGTATGATTGAGATTGTATGATTGTGATTGTATGATTGCGATTGTATGATTGTGATTGTATGATTGTGATTGTATGATTGTGATTGTATGATTGCGATAGTATGATTGTGATTGTATGATTGTGATTGTATGATTGTGATGTATGATTGTAATTGTATGATTATGATTGTATGATTGTGATTGTATGATTGCGATTGTATGATTGTGCTTGTATGCTTGCGATTGTATGATTGTGATTGTATGATTGTGATTGTATGATTGTATTTGGGATATTGTAATTGTATGATTGCGATTGTATGATTGTGATTGTATGATTGTGATGTATGATTGTAATTGTATGATTATGATTGTATGATTGTGATTGTATGATTGTGATTGTATGATTGAGATTGTATGATTGTGATTGTATGCTTGCGATTGTATGATTGTGATTGTATGATTGTGATTCTTTGATTGTGATTGTATGATTGTGATTGTATGATTGTGATTGTATGATTGTGATTGTATGATTGTGATTATATGATTGTGATTGTATGGTTGTGATTGTATGATTGTGATAGTATGATTGTGATTATATGATTGTTATTGTATGACTGTGATTGTATGATTGTGATTGTATGATTGTGATAGTATGATTGTGAAAGTATGATTGTGATTGTATGATTGTGATTGTATGATTGTGATTGTATGATTGTATTTGGGAGATTGTATTTGGGATATTGTAATTGTATGATTGCGATTGTATGATTGTGATTGTATGATTGTGATGTATGATTGTAATTGTATGATTATGATTGTATGATTGTGATTGTATGATTGTGATTGTATGATTGAGATTGTATGATTGTGATTGTATGCTTGCGATTGTATGATTGTGATTGTATGATTGTGATTCTTTGATTGTGATTGTATGATTGTGATTGTATGATTGTGATTGTATGATTGTGATTGTATGATTGTGATTGTATGATTGTGATTGTATGATTGTGATTGTATGATTGTGAAAGTATGATTGTGATTGTATGATTATGATTGTATGATTGTGATTGTATGATTGTGATTGTATGATTGTATTTGGGAGATTGTATTTGGGAGATTGTAATTGTATGATTGCGATTGTATGATTGTGATTGTATGATTGCGATTGTATGATTGTGATTGTATGATTGTGATGTATGGTTGTAATTGTATGATTATGATTCTATGATTGTAATTGTATGATTGAGATTGTATGATTGTGATTGTATGATTGCGATTGTATGATTGTGATTGTATGATTGTGATTGTATGATTGTGATTGTATGATTGCGATAGTATGATTGTGATTGTATGATTGTGATTGTATGATTGTGATGTATGATTGTAATTGTATGATTATGATTGTATGATTGTGATTGTATGATTGCGATTGTATGATTGTGCTTGTATGCTTGCGATTGTATGATTGTGATTGTATGATTGTGATTGTATGATTGTATTTGGGAGATTGTATTTGGGATATTGTAATTGTATGATTGCGATTGTATGATTGTGATTGTATGATTGTGATGTATGATTGTAATTGTATGATTATGATTGTATGATTGTGATTGTATGATTGTGATTGTATGATTGAGATTGTATGATTGTGATTGTATGCTTGCGATTGTATGATTGTGATTGTATGATTGTGATTCTTTGATTGTGATTGTATGATTGTGATTGTATGATTGTGATTGTATGATTGTGATTGTATGATTGTGATTATATGATTGTGATTGTATGGTTGTGATTGTATGATTGTGATAGTATGATTGTGATTATATGATTGTTATTGTATGACTGTGATTGTATGATTGTGATTGTATGATTGTGATAGTATGATTGTGAAAGTATGATTGTGATTGTATGATTGTGATTGTATGATTGTGATTGTATGATTGTGATTGTATGATTGTGATTGTCTGATTGTGGTTGTGCGATTGTGATTGTACGATAGTGATTGTACGATTGTGATAGTATGATTGTGATTGTATGATTGCGATTGTATGATTGTGATTGTATGATTGTGCTTGTATGATTGTGATTGTATGATTGTGATTGTAGTGATTGTGATTGTATGATTGTGAAAGTATGATTGTGATTGTATGATTGTGATTGTATGATTGTGATTGTATGAGTGTGATTGTCTGATTGTGGTTGTGCGATTGTGATTGTTCGATTGTGAATGTACGATTGTGATTGTATGATTGTGATTGTATGAATATGATTGTATGATTGTGATTGCATGATTGTGATTGTATGATTGTGATTGCATGATTTAGAATGTATGATTGTGATTGAATGGTTGTGATTGTATAATTGTGATCGTATGATTGTGATTGTATGATTGTGATTGTATGATTGCGATAGTATGATTGTGATTGTATGATTGAGATTGTGTGACTGTGATTGTATGCTTGCGATTGTATGATTGTGATTGTATGATTGTGATTGTATGATTGTGATTGTATGATTGTATTTGGGAGATTGTATTTGCGATATTGTAATTGTATGATTGCGATTGTATGATTGTGATTGTATGATTGTGATGTATGATTGTAATTGTATGATTATGATTGTATGATTGTGATTGTATGATTGTGATTGTATGATTGAGATTGTATGATTGTGATTGTGTGCTTGCGATTGTATGATTGTGATTGTATGATTGTGATTCCTTGATTGTGATTGTATGATTATGATTGTATGATTGTGATTGTATGATTGTGATTGTATGATTGTGACTGTATGATTGTGATTGTATGATTGTGATAGTATGATTTTGATTGTATGATTGTGATGTATGATTGTAATTGTATGATTATGATTGTATGATTGTGATTGTGTGATTGTGATTGTATGATTGTATTTGGGAGATTGTATTTGGGATATTGTAATTGTATGATTGCGATTGTATGATTGTGATTGTATGATTGTGATTGTATGATTGTGATTGTATGATTGTATTTGGGAGATTGTATTTGGGATATTGTAATTGTATGATTGCGATTGTATGATTGCGATTGTATGATTGTGATTGTATGATTGTGTATGTATGATTGTGATTGTATGATTGTATTTGGGAGATTGTATTTGGGATATTGTAATTGTATGATTGCGATTTTATGATTGTGATTGTATGATTGTGATGTATGATTGTAATTGTATGATTATGATTGTATGATTGTGATTGTATGAGTGTGATGGTATGATTGTGATTGTATGATTGCGATCGTATGATTGTGATTGTATGATTATGATTGTATGATTGTGATTGTATGATTGCGATTGTATGATTGTGATTGTATGATTAAGTTTGTATTTTTGTGATTTTATGATTGCGATTGTATGATTGTGATTGTATGATTGTGATTGTATGATTTCGATTGTATGAATGCGATTGTATGATTGTGATTGCATAATTGTGATTGTATGATTGTGATTGTATGATTGTGATTGTCTGATTGTGGTTGTATGATTGTGATTGTATGATTGAGATTGTATGATTGTGATTGTATGATTGCGATTGTATGATTGCGATTGTATGATTGCGATTGTATGATTGTGATTGTATGATTGTGATTGTATGATTGTGATGTATGATTGTAATTGTATGATTATGATTGTATGATTGTGATTGTATGATTGTGATTGTATGATTGAGATTGTATGATTGTGATTGTATGCTTGCGATTGTATGATTGTGATTGTATGATTGTGATTCTTTGATTGTGATTGTATGATTATGATTGTATGATTGTGATTGTATGATTGTGATTGTATGATTGTGACTGTATGATTGTGATTGTATGATTGTGATAGTATGATTTTGATTGTATGATTGTGATGTATGATTGTAATTGTATGATTATGATTGTATGATTGTGATTGTATGATTGTGATTGTATGATTGTGATAGTATGATTGCGATTGTATGATTGTGATTGTATGATTGTGATTGTACGATTGTGATTGTATGATTGTGATTGTATGATTGTATTTGGGAGATTGTATTTGGGATATTGAAATTGTATGATTGCGATTGTATGATTGCGATTGTATGATTGTGATTGTATGATTGTGTATGTATGATTGTGATTGTATGATTGTATTTGGGAGATTGTATTTGGGATATTGTAATTGTATGATTGCGGTTGTATGATTGTGATTGTATGATTGTGATGGTATGATTGTGATTGTATGATTGCGATTGTATGATTGTGATTGTATGATTGTGATGTATGATTGTAATTTTATGATTCTGATTGTATGATTGTGATTGTATGATTGAGATTGTATGATTGTGATTGTATGATTGCGATTGTATGATTGTGATTGTATGATTGTGATTGTATGATTGCGATTGTATGATTGTGATTGTATGATTGTGACTGTATGATTGTGATTGTATGATTGTATTTGGGAGATTGTAATTGTATGATTGTGATTGTATGATTGTATTCGGGAGATTGTATTTGGGATATTGTAATTGTATGATTGCGATTGTATGATTGTGATTGTATGATTGTGATTGTATGATTGTATTAGGGAGATTGTATTTGGGATATTGTAATTGTATGATTGCGATTGTATGATTGTGATTGTATGATTGTGATGTATGATTGTAATTGTATGATTATGATTGTATGATTGTGATTGTATGATTGTGATTGTATGATTGAGATTGTATGATTGTGATTGTATGCTTGCGATTGTATGATTGTGATTGTATGATTGTGATTCTTTGATTATGACTGTATGATTGTGATTGTATGATTGTGATTGTATGATTGTGATAGTATGATTGTGATTGTATGATTGTGATTGTATGATTGAGATTGTATGATTGTGATTGTATGCTTGCGATTGTATGATTGTGATTGTATGGTTGTGATTGTGTGATAGTGATAGTATGATTGTGAAAGTATGATTGTGATTGTATGATTGTGAGTGTATGATTGAGATTGTATGATTGTGATTGTATGCTTGCGATTGTATGAATGTGATTGTATGATTGTGATTGTATGATTGTGATTGTATGATTGTGATTGTATGATTGTGATTGTATGATTGTGATTGTATGATTGTGATTGTATGATTGTGATTGTATGATTGTGAATGTACGATTGTGATTGTATGATTGTGATTGTATGATTGTGATAGTATGATTGTGATTGTATGACTGTGATTGTATGATTGTGATTGTATGATTGTGATTGTATGATTGTGAAAGTATGATTGTGATTGTATGATTGTGATTGTATGATTGTGATTGTATGATTGTGATTGTATGATTGTGATTGTATGATTGTGATTGTATGATTGTGATTGTATGATTGTGATTGTATGATTGTGATTGTATGATTGTGATTGTATGATTGTGATAGTATGATTGTGATTGTATGATTGTGATTGTATGATTGTGATTGTATGATTGTGATTGTATGATTGTGATTGCATGATTGTGATTGTATGATTGTATTTGGGAGATTGTATTTGGGATATTGTAATTGTATGATTGCGATTGTATGATTGCGATTGTATGATTGTGATTGTATGATTGTGTATGTATGATTGTGATTGTATGATTGTATTTGGGAGATTGTATTTGGGATATTGTAATTGTATGATTGCGATTGTATGATTGTGACTGTATGATTGTGATGTATGATTGTAATTGTATGATTATGATTGTATGATTGTGATTGTATGATTGTGATGGTATGATTGTGATTGTATGATTGCGATCGTATGATTGTGATTGTATGATTATGATTGTATGATTGTGATTGTACGATTGCGATTGTATGATTGTGATTGTATGATTAAGTTTGTATTTTTGTGAT
The DNA here is from genome assembly GCF_050947335.1 of Megachile rotundata. Lineage (NCBI taxonomy): Eukaryota > Metazoa > Arthropoda > Insecta > Hymenoptera > Megachilidae > Megachile > Megachile rotundata. The sequence goes on along the minus strand of NW_027473341.1, from coordinate 1,226,219 downwards.
TTTATGATTGTGATTGTATGATTGTGATTGTATGATTGTGATTGTATGATTGTGATTGTATGATTGCGATTGTATGAATGCGATTGTATGATTGTGATTGCATAATTGTGATTGTATGATTGTGATTGTATGATTGTGATTGTCTGTTTGTGGTTGTATGATTGTGATTGTATGATTGAGATTGTATGATTGTGATTGTATAATTGCGATTGTATGATTGTGATTGTATGATTGTGATTGTATGATTGTGATTGTATGATTGTGATTGTATGATTGTGATTGTATGATTGTGATTGTATGATTGTGATTGTATGATTGTGAAAGTATGATTGTGATTGTATGATTATGATTGTATGATTGTGATTGTATGATTGTGATTGTATGATTGTATTTGGGAGATTGTATTTGGGAGATTGTAATTGTATGATTGCGATTGTATGATTGTGATTGTATGATTGCGATTGTATGATTGTGATTGTATGATTGTGATGTATGGTTGTAATTGTATGATTATGATTCTATGATTGTAATTGTATGATTGAGATTGTATGATTGTGATTGTATGATTGCGATTGTATGATTGTGATTGTATGATTGTGATTGTATGATTGTGATTGTATGATTGCGATAGTATGATTGTGATTGTATGATTGTGATTGTATGATTGTGATGTATGATTGTAATTGTATGATTATGATTGTATGATTGTGATTGTATGATTGCGATTGTATGATTGTGCTTGTATGCTTGCGATTGTATGATTGTGATTGTATGATTGTGATTGTATGATTGTATTTGGGATATTGTAATTGTATGATTGCGATTGTATGATTGTGATTGTATGATTGTGATGTATGATTGTAATTGTATGATTATGATTGTATGATTGTGATTGTATGATTGTGATTGTATGATTGAGATTGTATGATTGTGATTGTATGCTTGCGATTGTATGATTGTGATTGTATGATTGTGATTCTTTGATTGTGATTGTATGATTGTGATTGTATGATTGTGATTGTATGATTGTGATTGTATGATTGTGATTATATGATTGTGATTGTATGGTTGTGATTGTATGATTGTGATAGTATGATTGTGATTATATGATTGTTATTGTATGACTGTGATTGTATGATTGTGATTGTATGATTGTGATAGTATGATTGTGAAAGTATGATTGTGATTGTATGATTGTGATTGTATGATTGTGATTGTATGATTGTGATTGTATGATTGTGATTGTCTGATTGTGGTTGTGCGATTGTGATTGTACGATAGTGATTGTACGATTGTGATAGTATGATTGTGATTGTATGATTGCGATTGTATGATTGTGATTGTATGATTGTGCTTGTATGATTGTGATTGTATGATTGTGATTGTAGTGATTGTGATTGTATGATTGTGAAAGTATGATTGTGATTGTATGATTGTGATTGTATGATTGTGATTGTATGATTGTGATTGTATGAGTGTGATTGTCTGATTGTGGTTGTGCGATTGTGATTGTTCGATTGTGAATGTACGATTGTGATTGTATGATTGTGATTGTATGAATATGATTGTATGATTGTGATTGCATGATTGTGATTGTATGATTGTGATTGCATGATTTAGAATGTATGATTGTGATTGAATGGTTGTGATTGTATAATTGTGATCGTATGATTGTGATTGTATGATTGTGATTGTATGATTGCGATAGTATGATTGTGATTGTATGATTGAGATTGTGTGACTGTGATTGTATGCTTGCGATTGTATGATTGTGATTGTATGATTGTGATTGTATGATTGTGATTGTATGATTGTATTTGGGAGATTGTATTTGCGATATTGTAATTGTATGATTGCGATTGTATGATTGTGATTGTATGATTGTGATGTATGATTGTAATTGTATGATTATGATTGTATGATTGTGATTGTATGATTGTGATTGTATGATTGAGATTGTATGATTGTGATTGTGTGCTTGCGATTGTATGATTGTGATTGTATGATTGTGATTCCTTGATTGTGATTGTATGATTATGATTGTATGATTGTGATTGTATGATTGTGATTGTATGATTGTGACTGTATGATTGTGATTGTATGATTGTGATAGTATGATTTTGATTGTATGATTGTGATGTATGATTGTAATTGTATGATTATGATTGTATGATTGTGATTGTGTGATTGTGATTGTATGATTGTATTTGGGAGATTGTATTTGGGATATTGTAATTGTATGATTGCGATTGTATGATTGTGATTGTATGATTGTGATTGTATGATTGTGATTGTATGATTGTGATTGTATGATTGTATTTGGGAGATTGTATTTGGGATATTGTAATTGTATGATTGCGATTGTATGATTGCGATTGTATGATTGTGATTGTATGATTGTGTATGTATGATTGTGATTGTATGATTGTATTTGGGAGATTGTATTTGGGATATTGTAATTGTATGATTGCGATTTTATGATTGTGATTGTATGATTATGATTGTATGATTGTGATTGTATGATTGTGATTGTATGATTGAGATTGTATGATTGTGATTGTATGCTTGCGATTGTATGATTGTGATTGTATGATTGTGATTCTTTGATTGTGATTGTATGATTATGATTGTATGATTGTGATTGTATGATTGTGATTGTATGATTGTGACTGTATGATTGTGATTGTATGATTGTGATAGTATGATTTTGATTGTATGATTGTGATGTATGATTGTAATTGTATGATTATGATTGTATGATTGTGATTGTATGATTGTGATTGTATGATTGTGATAGTATGATTGCGATTGTATGATTGTGATTGTATGATTGTGATTGTACGATTGTGATTGTATGATTGTGATTGTATGATTGTATTTGGGAGATTGTATTTGGGATATTGAAATTGTATGATTGCGATTGTATGATTGCGATTGTATGATTGTGATTGTATGATTGTGTATGTATGATTGTGATTGTATGATTGTATTTGGGAGATTGTATTTGGGATATTGTAATTGTATGATTGCGGTTGTATGATTGTGATTGTATGATTGTGATGGTATGATTGTGATTGTATGATTGCGATTGTATGATTGTGATTGTATGATTGTGATGTATGATTGTAATTTTATGATTATGATTGTATGATTGTGATTGTATGATTGAGATTGTATGATTGTGATTGTATGATTGCGATTGTATGATTGTGATTGTATGATTGTGATTGTATGATTGCGATTGTATGATTGTGATTGTATGATTGTGACTGTATGATTGTGATTGTATGATTGTATTTGGGAGATTGTAATTGTATGATTGTGATTGTATGATTGTATTCGGGAGATTGTATTTGGGATATTGTAATTGTATGATTGCGATTGTATGATTGTGATTGTATGATTGTGATTGTATGATTGTATTAGGGAGATTGTATTTGGGATATTGTAATTGTATGATTACGATTGTATGATTGTGATTGTATGATTGTGATGTATGATTGTAATTGTATGATTATGATTGTATGATTGTGATTGTATGACTGTGATAGTATGATTGTGATTATATGATTGTTATTGTATGACTGTGATTGTATGATTGTGATTGTATGATTGTGATTGTATGATTGTATTAGGGAGATTGTATTTGGGATATTGTAATTGTATGATTGCGATTGTATGATTGTGATTGTATGATTGTGATGTATGATTGTAATTCTATGATTATGATTGTATGATTGTGATTGTATGATTGTGATTATATGATTGTGATTGTATGATTGTGATTGTATGACTGTGATAGTATGATTGTGATTATATGATTGTTATTGTATGACTGTGATTGTATGATTGTGATTGTATGATTGTGATAGTATGATTGTGAAAGTATGATTGTGATTGTATGATTGTGATTGTATGATTGTGATTGTATGATTGTATTAGGGAGATTGTATTTGGGATATTGTAATTGTATGATTGCGATTGTATGATTGTGATTGTATGATTGTGATGTATGATTGTAATTGTATGATTATGATTGTATGATTGTGATTGTATGATTGTGATTATATGATTGTGATTGTATGATTGTGATTGTATGACTGTGATAGTATGATTGTGATTATATGATTGTTATTGTATGACTGTGATTGTATGATTGCGATTGTATGATTGTGATAGTATGATTGTGATTGTATGATTGTGATTGTATGATTGAGATTGTATGATTGTGATTGTATGCTTGCGATTGTATGATTGTGATTGTATGATTGTGATTGTGTGATAGTGATAGTATGATTGTGAAAGTATGATTGTGATTGTATGATTGTGAGTGTATGATTGAGATTGTATGATTGTGATTGTATGCTTGCGATTGTATGAATGTGATTGTATGATTGTGATTGTATGATTGTGATTGTTTGATTGTATTAGGGAGATTGTATTTGGGATATTGTAATTGTATGATTGCGATTGTATGATTGTGATTGTATGATTGTGATGTATGATTGTAATTGTATGATTATGATTGTATGATTGTGATTGTATGATTGTGATTATATGATTGTGATTGTATGATTGTGATTGTATGACTGTGATAGTATGATTGTGATTATATGATTGTTATTGTATGACTGTGATTGTATGATTGCGATTGTATGATTGTGATAGTATGATTGTGATTGTATGATTGTGATTGTATGATTGAGATTGTATGATTGTGATTGTATGCTTGCGATTGTATGATTGTGATTGTATGATTGTGATTGTGTGATAGTGATAGTATGATTGTGAAAGTATGATTGTGATTGTATGATTGTGAGTGTATGATTGAGATTGTATGATTGTGATTGTATGCTTGCGATTGTATGAATGTGATTGTATGATTGTGATTGTATGATTGTGATTGTATGATTGTGATTGTATGATTGTGATTGTATGATTGTGATTGTATGATTGTGATTGTATGATTGTGATTGTATGATTGTGAATGTACGATTGTGATTGTATGATTGTGATTGTATGATTGTGATAGTATGATTGTGATTGTATGACTGTGATTGTATGATTGTGATTGTATGATTGTGATTGTATGATTGTGATTGTATGATTGTGATTGTATGATTGTGATTGTATGATTGTGATTGTATGATTGTGATTGTATGATTGTGATTGTATGATTGTGATAGTATGATTGTGATTGTATGATTGTGATTGTATGATTGTGATTGTATGATTGTGATTGTATGATTGTGATTGTATGATTGTATTTGGGAGATTGTATTTGGGAGATTGTATTTGGGAGATTGTAATTGTATGATTGCGATTGTATGATTGTGATTGTATGATTGCGATTGTATGATTGTGATTGTATGATTGTGATGTATGATTGTAATTGTATGATTATGATTGTATGATTGTGATTGTATGATTGTGATTGTATGATTGTGATTGTATGATTGTATTTGGGAGATTGTATTTGGGATATTGTAATTGTATGATTGCGATTGTATGATTGTGATTGTATGATTGTGATTGTATGATTGTATTTGGGAGATTGTATTTGGGATATTGTAATTGTATGATTGCGATTGTATGATTGCGATTGTATGATTGTGATTGTATGATTGTGTATGTATGATTGTGAGTGTATGATTGTATTTGGGAGATTGTATTTGGGAGATTGTAATTGTATGATTGCGATTGTATGATTGTGATTGTATGATTGCGATTGTATGATTGTGATTGTATGATTGTGATGTATGATTGTAATTGTATGATTATGATTGTATGATTGTGATTGTATGATTGTGATTGTATGATTGTGATTGTATGATTGTATTTGGGAGATTGTATTTGGGATATTGTAATTGTATGATTGCGATTGTATGATTGTGATTGTATGATTGTGATTGTATGATTGTATTTGGGAGATTGTATTTGGGATATTGTAATTGTATGATTGCGATTGTATGATTGCGATTGTATGATTGTGATTGTATGATTGTGTATGTATGATTGTGATTGTATGATTGTATTTGGGAGATTGTATTTGGGATATTGTAATTGTATGATTGCGATTGTATGATTGTGGTTGTATGATTGTGATGTATGATTGTAATTGTATGATTATGATTGTATGATTGTGATTGTATGATTGTGATGGTATGATTGTGATTGTATGATTGCGATCGTATGATTGTGATTGTATGATTATGATTGTATGATTGTGATTGTACGATTGCGATTGTATGATTGTGATTGTATGATTAAGTTTGTATTTTTGTGATTTTATGATTGTGATTGTATGATTGTGATTGTATGATTGTGATTGTATGATTGTGATTGTATGATTGCGATTGTATGAATGCGATTGTATGATTGTGATTGCATAATTGTGATTGTATGATTGTGATTGTATGATTGTGATTGTCTGTTTGTGGTTGTATGATTGTGATTGTATGATTGAGATTGTATGATTGTGATTGTATGACTGCGATTGTATAATTGCGATTGTATGATTGTGATTGTATGATTGTGATTGTATGATTGTGATTGTATGATTGTGATTGTATGATTGTGATTGTATGATTGTGATTGTATGATTGTGAAAGTATGATTGTGATTGTATGATTATGATTGTATGATTGTGATTGTATGATTGTGATTGTATGATTGTATTTGGGAGATTGTATTTGGGAGATTGTAATTGTATGACTGCGATTGTATGATTGTGATTGTATGATTGCGATTGTATGATTGTGATTGTATGATTGTGATGTATGGTTGTAATTGTATGATTATGATTCTATGATTGTAATTGTATGATTGAGATTGTATGATTGTGATTGTATGATTGCGATTGTATGATTGTGATTGTATGATTGTGATTGTATGATTGTGATTGTATGATTGCGATAGTATGATTGTGATTGTATGATTGTGATTGTATGATTGTGATGTATGATTGTAATTGTATGATTATGATTGTATGATTGTGATTGTATGATTGCGATTGTATGATTGTGCTTGTATGCTTGCGATTGTATGATTGTGATTGTATGATTGTGATTGTATGATTGTATTTGGGAGATTGTATTTGGGATATTGTAATTGTATGATTGCGATTGTATGATTGTGATTGTATGATTGTGATGTATGATTGTAATTGTATGATTATGATTGTATGATTGTGATTGTATGATTGTGATTGTATGATTGAGATTGTATGATTGTGATTGTATGCTTGCGATTGTATGATTGTGATTGTATGATTGTGATTCTTTGATTGTGATTGTATGATTGTGATTGTATGATTGTGATTGTATGATTGTGATTGTATGATTGTGATTATATGATTGTGATTGTATGGTTGTGATTGTATGATTGTGATAGTATGATTGTGATTATATAATTGTTATTGTATGACTGTGATTGTATGATTGTGATTGTATGATTGTGATAGTATGATTGTGAAAGTATGATTGTGATTGTATGATTGTGATTGTATGATTGTGATTGTATGATTGTGATTGTATGATTGTGATTGTCTGATTGTGGTTGTGCGATTGTGATTGTACGATTGTGATTGTACGATTGTGATAGTATGATTGTGATTGTATGATTGCGATTGTATGATTGTGATTGTATGATTGTGCTTGTATGATTGTGATTGTATGATTGTGATTGTAGTGATTGTGACTGTATGATTGTGAAAGTATGATTGTGATTGTATGATTGTGATTGTATGATTGTGATTGTATGATTGTGATTGTATGAGTGTGATTGTCTGATTATGGTTGTGCGATTGTGATTGTACGATTGTGAATGTACGATTGTGATTGTATGATTGTGATTGTATGAATATGATTGTATGATTGTGATTGCATGATTGTGATTGTATGATTGTGATTGCATGATTTTGAATGTATGATTGCGATTGAATGGTTGTGATTGTATGATTGTGATCGTATGATTGTGATTGTATGATTGTGATTGTATGATTGCGATAGTATGATTGTGATTGTATGATTGAGATTGTGTGACTGTGATTGTATGCTTGCGATTGTATGATAGTGATTGTATGATTGTGATTGTATGATTGTATTTGGGAGATTGTATTTGCGATATTGTAATTGTATGATTGCGATTGTATGATTGTGATTGTATGATTGTGATGTATGATTGTAATTGTATGATTATGATTGTATGATTGTGATTGTATGATTGTGATTGTATGATTGAGATTGTATGATTGTGATTGTGTGCTTGCGATTGTATGATTGTGATTGTATGATTGTGATTCTTTGATTGTGATTGTATGATTATGATTGTATGATTGTGATTGTATGATTGTGATTGTATGATTGTGACTGTATGATTGTGATTGTATGATTGTGATAGTATGATTTTGATTGTATGATTGTGATGTATGATTGTAATTGTATGATTATGATTGTATGATTGTGATTGTGTGATTGTGATTGTATGATTGTATTTGGGAGATTGTATTTGGGATATTGTAATTGTATGATTGCGATTGTATGATTGTGATTGTATGATTGTGATTGTATGATTGTGATTGTATGATTGTATTTGGGAGATTGTATTTGGGATATTGTAATTGTATGATTGCGATTGTATGATTGCGATTGTATGATTGTGATTGTATGATTGTGTATGTATGATTGTGATTGTATGATTGTATTTGGGAGATTGTATTTGGGATATTGTAATTGTATGATTGCGATTTTATGATTGTGATTGTATGATTGTGATGTATGATTGTAATTGTATGATTATGATTGTATGATTGTGATTGTATGAGTGTGATGGTATGATTGTGATTGTATGATTGCGATCGTATGATTGTGATTGTATGATTATGATTGTATGATTGTGATTGTATGATTGCGATTGTATGATTGTGATTGTATGATTAAGTTTGTATTTTTGTGATTTTATGATTGCGATTGTATGATTGTGATTGTATGATTGTGATTGTATGATTTCGATTGTATGAATGCGATTGTATGATTGTGATTGCATAATTGTGATTGTATGATTGTGATTGTATGATTGTGATTGTCTGATTGTGACTGTATGATTGTGATTGTATGATTGTGATAGTATGATTTTGATTGTATGATTGTGATGTATGATTGTAATTGTATGATTATGATTGTATGATTGTGATTGTGTGATTGTGATTGTATGATTGTATTTGGGAGATTGTATTTGGGATATTGTAATTGTATGATTGCGATTGTATGATTGTGATTGTATGATTGTGATTGTATGATTGTGATTGTATGATTGTATTTGGGAGATTGTATTTGGGATATTGTAATTGTATGATTGCGATTGTATGATTGCGATTGTATGATTGTGATTGTATGATTGTGTATGTATGATTGTGATTGTATGATTGTATTTGGGAGATTGTATTTGGGATATTGTAATTGTATGATTGCGATTTTATGATTGTGATTGTATGATTGTGATGTATGATTGTAATTGTATGATTATGATTGTATGATTGTGATTGTATGAGTGTGATGGTATGATTGTGATTGTATGATTGCGATCGTATGATTGTGATTGTATGATTATGATTGTATGATTGTGATTGTATGATTGCGATTGTATGATTGTGATTGTATGATTAAGTTTGTATTTTTGTGATTTTATGATTGCGATTGTATGATTGTGATTGTATGATTGTGATTGTATGATTTCGATTGTATGAATGCGATTGTATGATTGTGATTGCATAATTGTGATTGTATGATTGTGATTGTATGATTGTGATTGTCTGATTGTGGTTGTATGATTGTGATTGTATGATTGAGATTGTATGATTGTGATTGTATGATTGCGATTGTATGATTGCGATTGTATGATTGCGATTGTATGATTGTGATTGTATGATTGTGATTGTATGATTGTGATGTATGATTGTAATTGTATGATTATGATTGTATGATTGTGATTGTATGATTGTGATTGTATGATTGAGATTGTATGATTGTGATTGTATGCTTGCGATTGTATGATTGTGATTGTATGATTGTGATTCTTTGATTGTGATTGTATGATTATGATTGTATGATTGTGATTGTATGATTGTGATTGTATGATTGTGACTGTATGATTGTGATTGTATGATTGTGATAGTATGATTTTGATTGTATGATTGTATTTGGGAGATTGTATTTGGGATATTGTAATTGTATGATTGCGATTGTATGATTGTGATTGTATGATTGCGATTGTATGATTGTGATTGTATGATTGTGATTGTATGATTGCGATTGTATGATTGTGATTGTATGATTGTGACTGTATGATTGTGATTGTATGATTGTATTTGGGAGATTGTAATTGTATGATTGTGGTTGTATGATTGTATTCGGGAGATTGTATTTGGGATATTGTAATTGTATGATTGCGATTGTATGATTGTGATTGTATGATTGTGATTGTATGATTGTATTAGGGAGATTGTATTTGGGATATTGTAATTGTATGATTACGATTGTATGATTGTGATTGTATGATTGTGATGTATGATTGTAATTGTATGATTATGATTGTATGATTGTGATTGTATGACTGTGATAGTATGATTGTGATTATATGATTGTTATTGTATGACTGTGATTGTATGATTGTGATTGTATGATTGTGATTGTATGATTGTATTAGGGAGATTGTATTTGGGATATTGTAATTGTATGATTGCGATTGTATGATTGTGATTGTATGATTGTGATGTATGATTGTAATTCTATGATTATGATTGTATGATTGTGATTGTATGATTGTGATTATATGATTGTGATTGTATGATTGTGATTGTATGACTGTGATAGTATGATTGTGATTATATGATTGTTATTGTATGACTGTGATTGTATGATTGTGATTGTATGATTGTGATAGTATGATTGTGAAAGTATGATTGTGATTGTATGATTGTGATTGTATGATTGTGATTGTATGATTGTATTAGGGAGATTGTATTTGGGATATTGTAATTGTATGATTGCGATTGTATGATTGTGATTGTATGATTGTGATGTATGATTGTAATTGTATGATTATGATTGTATGATTGTGATTGTATGATTGTGATTATATGATTGTGATTGTATGATTGTGATTGTATGACTGTGATAGTATGATTGTGATTATATGATTGTTATTGTATGACTGTGATTGTATGATTGCGATTGTATGATTGTGATAGTATGATTGTGATTGTATGATTGTGATTGTATGATTGAGATTGTATGATTGTGATTGTATGCTTGCGATTGTATGATTGTGATTGTATGATTGTGATTGTGTGATAGTGATAGTATGATTGTGAAAGTATGATTGTGATTGTATGATTGTGAGTGTATGATTGAGATTGTATGATTGTGATTGTATGCTTGCGATTGTATGAATGTGATTGTATGATTGTGATTGTATGATTGTGATTGTATGATTGTATTAGGGAGATTGTATTTGGGATATTGTAATTGTATGATTGCGATTGTATGATTGTGATTGTATGATTGTGATGTATGATTGTAATTGTATGATTATGATTGTATGATTGTGATTGTATGATTGTGATTATATGATTGTGATTGTATGATTGTGATTGTATGACTGTGATAGTATGATTGTGATTATATGATTGTTATTGTATGACTGTGATTGTATGATTGCGATTGTATGATTGTGATAGTATGATTGTGATTGTATGATTGTGATTGTATGATTGAGATTGTATGATTGTGATTGTATGCTTGCGATTGTATGATTGTGATTGTATGATTGTGATTGTGTGATAGTGATAGTATGATTGTGAAAGTATGATTGTGATTGTATGATTGTGAGTGTATGATTGAGATTGTATGATTGTGATTGTATGCTTGCGATTGTATGAATGTGATTGTATGATTGTGATTGTATGATTGTGATTGTATGATTGTGATTGTATGATTGTGATTGTATGATTGTGATTGTATGATTGTGATTGTATGATTGTGATTGTATGATTGTGAATGTACGATTGTGATTGTATGATTGTGATTGTATGATTGTGATAGTATGATTGTGATTGTATGACTGTGATTGTATGATTGTGATTGTATGATTGTGATTGTATGATTGTGATTGTATGATTGTGATTGTATGATTGTGATTGTATGATTGTGATTGTATGATTGTGATTGTATGATTGTGATAGTATGATTGTGATTGTATGATTGTGATTGTATGATTGTGATTGTATGATTGTGATTGTATGATTGTGATTGTATGATTGTATTTGGGAGATTGTATTTGGGAGATTGTATTTGGGAGATTGTAATTGTATGATTGCGATTGTATGATTGTGATTGTATGATTGCGATTGTATGATTGTGATTGTATGATTGTGATGTATGATTGTAATTGTATGATTATGATTGTATGATTGTGATTGTATGATTGTGATTGTATGATTGTGATTGTATGATTGTATTTGGGAGATTGTATTTGGGATATTGTAATTGTATGATTGCGATTGTATGATTGTGATTGTATGATTGTGATTGTATGATTGTATTTGGGAGATTGTATTTGGGATATTGTAATTGTATGATTGCGATTGTATGATTGCGATTGTATGATTGTGATTGTATGATTGTGTATGTATGATTGTGAGTGTATGATTGTATTTGGGAGATTGTATTTGGGAGATTGTAATTGTATGATTGCGATTGTATGATTGTGATTGTATGATTGCGATTGTATGATTGTGATTGTATGATTGTGATGTATGATTGTAATTGTATGATTATGATTGTATGATTGTGATTGTATGATTGTGATTGTATGATTGTGATTGTATGATTGTATTTGGGAGATTGTATTTGGGATATTGTAATTGTATGATTGCGATTGTATGATTGTGATTGTATGATTGTGATTGTATGATTGTATTTGGGAGATTGTATTTGGGATATTGTAATTGTATGATTGCGATTGTATGATTGCGATTGTATGATTGTGATTGTATGATTGTGTATGTATGATTGTGATTGTATGACTGTATTTGGGAGATTGTATTTGGGATATTGTAATTGTATGATTGCGATTGTATGATTGTGGTTGTATGATTGTGATGTATGATTGTAATTGTATGATTATGATTGTATGATTGTGATTGTATGATTGTGATGGTATGATTGTGATTGTATGATTGCGATCGTATGATTGTGATTGTATGATTATGATTGTATGATTGTGATTGTACGATTGCGATTGTATGATTGTGATTGTATGATTAAGTTTGTATTTTTGTGATTTTATGATTGTGATTGTATGATTGTGATTGTATGATTGTGATTGTATGATTGTGATTGTATGATTGCGATTGTATGAATGCGATTGTATGATTGTGATTGCATAATTGTGATTGTATGATTGTGATTGTATGATTGTGATTGTCTGTTTGTGGTTGTATGATTGTGATTGTATGATTGAGATTGTATGATTGTGATTGTATGACTGCGATTGTATAATTGCGATTGTATGATTGTGATTGTATGATTGTGATTGTATGATTGTGGTTGTATGATTGTGATTGTATGATTGTGATTGTATGATTGTGATTGTATGATTGTGAAAGTATGATTGTGATTGTATGATTATGATTGTATGATTGTGATTGTATGATTGTGATTGTATGATTGTATTTGGGAGATTGTATTTGGGAGATTGTAATTGTATGATTGCGATTGTATGATTGTGATTGTATGATTGCGATTGTATGATTGTGATTGTATGATTGTGATGTATGGTTGTAATTGTATGATTATGATTCTATGATTGTAATTGTATGATTGAGATTGTATGATTGTGATTGTATGATTGCGATTGTATGATTGTGATTGTATGATTGTGATTGTATGATTGTGATTGTATGATTGCGATAGTATGATTGTGATTGTATGATTGTGATTGTATGATTGTGATGTATGATTGTAATTGTATGATTATGATTGTATGATTGTGATTGTATGATTGCGATTGTATGATTGTGCTTGTATGCTTGCGATTGTATGATTGTGATTGTATGATTGTGATTGTATGATTGTATTTGGGAGATTGTATTTGGGATATTGTAATTGTATGATTGCGATTGTATGATTGTGATTGTATGATTGTGATGTATGATTGTAATTGTATGATTATGATTGTATGATTGTGATTGTATGATTGTGATTGTATGATTGAGATTGTATGATTGTGATTGTATGCTTGCGATTGTATGATTGTGATTGTATGATTGTGATTCTTTGATTGTGATTGTATGATTGTGATTGTATGATTGTGATTGTATGATTGTGATTGTATGATTGTGATTATATGATTGTGATTGTATGGTTGTGATTGTATGATTGTGATAGTATGATTGTGATTATATAATTGTTATTGTATGACTGTGATTGTATGATTGTGATTGTATGATTGTGATAGTATGATTGTGAAAGTATGATTGTGATTGTATGATTGTGATTGTATGATTGTGATTGTATGATTGTGATTGTCTGATTGTGGTTGTGCGATTGTGATTGTACGATTGTGATTGTACGATTGTGATAGTATGATTGTGATTGTATGATTGCGATTGTATGATTGTGATTGTATGATTGTGCTTGTATGATTGTGATTGTATGATTGTGATTGTAGTGATTGTGACTGTATGATTGTGAAAGTATGATTGTGATTGTATGATTGTGATTGTATGATTGTGATTGTATGATTGTGATTGTATGAGTGTGATTGTCTGATTATGGTTGTGCGATTGTGATTGTACGATTGTGAATGTACGATTGTGATTGTATGATTGTGATTGTATGAATATGATTGTATGATTGTGATTGCATGATTGTGATTGTATGATTGTGATTGCATGATTTTGAATGTATGATTGCGATTGAATGGTTGTGATTGTATGATTGTGATCGTATGATTGTGATTGTATGATTGTGATTGTATGATTGCGATAGTATGATTGTGATTGTATGATTGAGATTGTGTGACTGTGATTGTATGCTTGCGATTGTATGATAGTGATTGTATGATTGTGATTGTATGATTGTATTTGGGAGATTGTATTTGCGATATTGTAATTGTATGATTGCGATTGTATGATTGTGATTGTATGATTGTGATGTATGATTGTAATTGTATGATTATGATTGTATGATTGTGATTGTATGATTGTGATTGTATGATTGAGATTGTATGATTGTGATTGTGTGCTTGCGATTGTATGATTGTGATTGTATGATTGTGATTCTTTGATTGTGATTGTATGATTATGATTGTATGATTGTGATTGTATGATTGTGATTGTATGATTGTGACTGTATGATTGTGATTGTATGATTGTGATAGTATGATTTTGATTGTATGATTGTGATGTATGATTGTAATTGTATGATTATGATTGTATGATTGTGATTGTGTGATTGTGATTGTATGATTGTATTTGGGAGATTGTATTTGGGATATTGTAATTGTATGATTGCGATTGTATGATTGTGATTGTATGATTGTGATTGTATGATTGTGATTGTATGATTGTATTTGGGAGATTGTATTTGGGATATTGTAATTGTATGATTGCGATTGTATGATTGCGATTGTATGATTGTGATTGTATGATTGTGTATGTATGATTGTGATTGTATGATTGTATTTGGGAGATTGTATTTGGGATATTGTAATTGTATGATTGCGATTTTATGATTGTGATTGTATGATTGTGATGTATGATTGTAATTGTATGATTATGATTGTATGATTGTGATTGTATGAGTGTGATGGTATGATTGTGATTGTATGATTGCGATCGTATGATTGTGATTGTATGATTATGATTGTATGATTGTGATTGTATGATTGCGATTGTATGATTGTGATTGTATGATTAAGTTTGTATTTTTGTGTTTTTTATGATTGCGATTGTATGATTGTGATTGTATGATTGTGATTGTATGATTTCGATTGTATGAATGCGATTGTATGATTGTGATTGCATAATTGTGATTGTATGATTGTGATTGTATGATTGTGATTGTCTGATTGTGACTGTATGATTGTGATTGTATGATTGTGATAGTATGATTTTGATTGTATGATTGTGATGTATGATTGTAATTGTATGATTATGATTGTATGATTGTGATTGTGTGATTGTGATTGTATGATTGTATTTGGGAGATTGTATTTGGGATATTGTAATTGTATGATTGCGATTGTATGATTGTGATTGTATGATTGTGATTGTATGATTGTGATTGTATGATTGTATTTGGGAGATTGTATTTGGGATATTGTAATTGTATGATTGCGATTGTATGATTGCGATTGTATGATTGTGATTGTATGATTGTGTATGTATGATTGTGATTGTATGATTGTATTTGGGAGATTGTATTTGGGATATTGTAATTGTATGATTGCGATTTTATGATTGTGATTGTATGATTGTGATGTATGATTGTAATTGTATGATTATGATTGTATGATTGTGATTGTATGAGTGTGATGGTATGATTGTGATTGTATGATTGCGATCGTATGATTGTGATTGTATGATTATGATTGTATGATTGTGATTGTATGATTGCGATTGTATGATTGTGATTGTATGATTAAGTTTGTATTTTTGTGATTTTATGATTGCGATTGTATGATTGTGATTGTATGATTGTGATTGTATGATTTCGATTGTATGAATGCGATTGTATGATTGTGATTGCATAATTGTGATTGTATGATTGTGATTGTATGATTGTGATTGTCTGATTGTGGTTGTATGATTGTGATTGTATGATTGAGATTGTATGATTGTGATTGTATGATTGCGATTGTATGATTGCGATTGTATGATTGCGATTGTATGATTGTGATTGTATGATTGTGATTGTATGATTGTGATGTATGATTGTAATTGTATGATTATGATTGTATGATTGTGATTGTATGATTGTGATTGTATGATTGAGATTGTATGATTGTGATTGTATGCTTGCGATTGTATGATTGTGATTGTATGATTGTGATTGTATGATTGTATTTGGGAGATTGTATTTGGGATATTGTAATTGTATGATTGCGATTGTATGATTGCGATTGTATGATTGTGATTGTATGATTGTGTATGTATGATTGTGATTGTATGATTGTATTTGGGAGATTGTAATTGGGATATTGTAATTGTATGATTGCGATTGTATGATTGTGATTGTATGATTGTGATGTATGATTGTAATTGTATGATTATGATTGTATGATTGTGATTGTATGATTGTGATGGTATGATTGTGATTGTATGATTGCGATCGTATGATTGTGATTGTATGATTATGATTGTATGATTGTGATTGTACGATTGCGATTGTATGATTGTGATTGTATGATTAAGTTTGTATTTTTGTGATTTTATGATTGTGATTGTATGATTGTGATTGTATGATTGTGATTGTATGATTGTGATTGTATGATTGTGATTGTATGATTGTGATTGTATGATTGCGATTGTATGAATGCGATTGTATGATTGTGATTGCATAATTGTGATTGTATGATTGTGATTGTATGATTGTGATTGTCTGTTTGTGGTTGTATGATTGTGATTGTATGATTGAGATTGTATGATTGTGAGTGTATGATTGCGATTGTATAATTGCGATTGTATGATTGTGATTGTATGATTGTGATTGTATGATTGTGATTGTATGATTGTGATTGTATGATTGTGATTGTATGATTGTGATTGTATGATTGTGAAAGTATGATTGTGATTGTATGATTATGATTGTATGATTGTGATTGTATGATTGTGATTGTATCATTGTATTTGGGAGATTGTATTTGGGAGATTGTAATTGTATGATTGCGATTGTATGATTGTGATTGTATGATTGCGATTGTATGATTGTGATTGTATGATTGTGATGTATGGTTGTAATTGTATGATTATGATTCTATGATTGTAATTGTATGATTGAGATTGTATGATTGTGATTGTATGATTGCGATTGTATGATTGTGATTGTATGATTGTGATTGTATGAATATGATTGTATGATTGTGATTGCATGATTGTGATTGTATGATTGTGATTGCATGATTTTGAATGTATGATTGTGATTGAATGGTTGTGATTGTATGATTGTGATCGTATGATTGTGATTGTATGATTGTGATTGTATGATTGCGATAGTATGATTGTGATTGTATGATTGTGATTGTATGATTGTGATGTATGATTGTAATTGTATGATTATGATTGTATGATTGTGATTGTATGATTGCGATTGTATGATTGTGATTGTATGCTTGCGATTGTATGATTGTGATTGTATGATTGTGATTGTATGATTGTATTTGGGAGATTGTATTTGGGATATTGTAATTGTATGATTGCGATTGTATGATTGTGATTGTATGATTGTGATGTATGATTGTAATTGTATGATTATGATTGTATGATTGTGATTGTATGATTGTGATTGTATGATTGAGATTGTATGATTGTGATTGTATGCTTGCGATTGTATGATTGTGATTGTATGATTGTGATTCTTTGATTGTGATTGTATGATTGTGATTGTATGATTGTGATTGTATGATTGTGATTGTATGATTGTGATTATACGATTGTGATTGTATGGTTGTGATTGTATGATTGTGATAGTATGATTGTGATTATATGATTGTGATTGTATGAGTGTGATTGTGTGATTGTGGTTGTGCGATTGAGATTGTACGATTGTGATTGTACGATTGTGATTGAATGATTGTGATTGTATGATTATAATTGTATGATTGTGATTGCATGATTGTGATTGTATGATTGTGATTGCATGATTTTGAATGTATGATTGTGATTGTATGATTGTGATTGTATGATTGTGATTGAATGATTGTGATTGTATGATTGTGATAGTATGATTGTGATTGTATGATTGTGATTGTATGATTGTGATTGTATGATTGTGATTGTATGATTGTGATTGTATGATTGTGATTGTATGATTGTATTTGGGAGATTGTATTTGGGAGATTGTATTTGGGAGATTGTATTTGGGAGATTGTAATTGTATGATTGCGATTGTATGATTGTGATTGTATGATTGCGATTGTATGATTGTGATTGTATGATTGTGATTGTATGATTGTGATTGTATGATTGTGATTGTATGATTGTGATTGTATGATTGTGATTGTATGATTGTGATTGTATGATTGTGATAGTATGATTGTGATTGTATGATTGTGATTGTATGATTGTGATTGTATGATTGTGATTGTATGATTGTGATTGTATGATTGTATTTGGGAGATTGTATTTGGGAGATTG
The DNA here is from genome assembly GCF_050947335.1 of Megachile rotundata. Classification (NCBI taxonomy): domain Eukaryota; kingdom Metazoa; phylum Arthropoda; class Insecta; order Hymenoptera; family Megachilidae; genus Megachile; species Megachile rotundata. Next base: position 1,206,802 of record NW_027473341.1, on the reverse strand, counting down.
TATTTGGGAGATTGTAATTGTATGATTGCGATTGTATGATTGTGATTGTATGATTGCGATTGTATGATTGTGATTGTATGATTGTGATGTATGATTGTAATTGTATGATTATGATTGTATGATTGTGATTGTATGATTGTGATTGTATGATTGTGATTGTATGATTGTATTTGGGAGATTGTATTTGGGATATTGTAATTGTATGATTGCGATTGTATGATTGTGATTGTATGATTGTGATTGTATGATTGTATTTGGGAGATTGTATTTGGGATATTGTAATTGTATGATTGCGATTGTATGATTGCGATTGTATGATTGTGATTGTATGATTGTGTATGTATGATTGTGAGTGTATGATTGTATTTGGGAGATTGTATTTGGGAGATTGTAATTGTATGATTGCGATTGTATGATTGTGATTGTATGATTGCGATTGTATGATTGTGATTGTATGATTGTGATGTATGATTGTAATTGTATGATTATGATTGTATGATTGTGATTGTATGATTGTGATTGTATGATTGTGATTGTATGATTGTATTTGGGAGATTGTATTTGGGATATTGTAATTGTATGATTGCGATTGTATGATTGTGATTGTATGATTGTGATTGTATGATTGTATTTGGGAGATTGTATTTGGGATATTGTAATTGTATGATTGCGATTGTATGATTGCGATTGTATGATTGTGATTGTATGATTGTGTATGTATGATTGTGATTGTATGATTGTATTTGGGAGATTGTATTTGGGATATTGTAATTGTATGATTGCGATTGTATGATTGTGGTTGTATGATTGTGATGTATGATTGTAATTGTATGATTATGATTGTATGATTGTGATTGTATGATTGTGATGGTATGATTGTGATTGTATGATTGCGATCGTATGATTGTGATTGTATGATTATGATTGTATGATTGTGATTGTACGATTGCGATTGTATGATTGTGATTGTATGATTAAGTTTGTATTTTTGTGATTTTATGATTGTGATTGTATGATTGTGATTGTATGATTGTGATTGTATGATTGTGATTGTATGATTGCGATTGTATGAATGCGATTGTATGATTGTGATTGCATAATTGTGATTGTATGATTGTGATTGTATGATTGTGATTGTCTGTTTGTGGTTGTATGATTGTGATTGTATGATTGAGATTGTATGATTGTGATTGTATGACTGCGATTGTATAATTGCGATTGTATGATTGTGATTGTATGATTGTGATTGTATGATTGTGATTGTATGATTGTGATTGTATGATTGTGATTGTATGATTGTGATTGTATGATTGTGATTGTATGATTGTGAAAGTATGATTGTGATTGTATGATTATGATTGTATGATTGTGATTGTATGATTGTGATTGTATGATTGTATTTGGGAGATTGTATTTGGGAGATTGTAATTGTATGATTGCGATTGTATGATTGTGATTGTATGATTGCGATTGTATGATTGTGATTGTATGATTGTGATGTATGGTTGTAATTGTATGATTATGATTCTATGATTGTAATTGTATGATTGAGATTGTATGATTGTGATTGTATGATTGCGATTGTATGATTGTGATTGTATGATTGTGATTGTATGATTGTGATTGTATGATTGCGATAGTATGATTGTGATTGTATGATTGTGATTGTATGATTGTGATGTATGATTGTAATTGTATGATTATGATTGTATGATTGTGATTGTATGATTGCGATTGTATGATTGTGCTTGTATGCTTGCGATTGTATGATTGTGATTGTATGATTGTGATTGTATGATTGTATTTGGGAGATTGTATTTGGGATATTGTAATTGTATGATTGCGATTGTATGATTGTGATTGTATGATTGTGATGTATGATTGTAATTGTATGATTATGATTGTATGATTGTGATTGTATGATTGTGATTGTATGATTGAGATTGTATGATTGTGATTGTATGCTTGCGATTGTATGATTGTGATTGTATGATTGTGATTCTTTGATTGTGATTGTATGATTGTGATTGTATGATTGTGATTGTATGATTGTGATTGTATGATTGTGATTATATGATTGTGATTGTATGGTTGTGATTGTATGATTGTGATAGTATGATTGTGATTATATAATTGTTATTGTATGACTGTGATTGTATGATTGTGATTGTATGATTGTGATAGTATGATTGTGAAAGTATGATTGTGATTGTATGATTGTGATTGTATGATTGTGATTGTATGATTGTGATTGTCTGATTGTGGTTGTGCGATTGTGATTGTACGATTGTGATTGTACGATTGTGATAGTATGATTGTGATTGTATGATTGCGATTGTATGATTGTGATTGTATGATTGTGCTTGTATGATTGTGATTGTATGATTGTGATTGTAGTGATTGTGACTGTATGATTGTGAAAGTATGATTGTGATTGTATGATTGTGATTGTATGATTGTGATTGTATGATTGTGATTGTATGAGTGTGATTGTCTGATTATGGTTGTGCGATTGTGATTGTACGATTGTGAATGTACGATTGTGATTGTATGATTGTGATTGTATGAATATGATTGTATGATTGTGATTGCATGATTGTGATTGTATGATTGTGATTGCATGATTTTGAATGTATGATTGCGATTGAATGGTTGTGATTGTATGATTGTGATCGTATGATTGTGATTGTATGATTGTGATTGTATGATTGCGATAGTATGATTGTGATTGTATGATTGAGATTGTGTGACTGTGATTGTATGCTTGCGATTGTATGATAGTGATTGTATGATTGTGATTGTATGATTGTATTTGGGAGATTGTATTTGCGATATTGTAATTGTATGATTGCGATTGTATGATTGTGATTGTATGATTGTGATGTATGATTGTAATTGTATGATTATGATTGTATGATTGTGATTGTATGATTGTGATTGTATGATTGAGATTGTATGATTGTGATTGTGTGCTTGCGATTGTATGATTGTGATTGTATGATTGTGATTCTTTGATTGTGATTGTATGATTATGATTGTATGATTGTGATTGTATGATTGTGATTGTATGATTGTGACTGTATGATTGTGATTGTATGATTGTGATAGTATGATTTTGATTGTATGATTGTGATGTATGATTGTAATTGTATGATTATGATTGTATGATTGTGATTGTGTGATTGTGATTGTATGATTGTATTTGGGAGATTGTATTTGGGATATTGTAATTGTATGATTGCGATTGTATGATTGTGATTGTATGATTGTGATTGTATGATTGTGATTGTATGATTGTATTTGGGAGATTGTATTTGGGATATTGTAATTGTATGATTGCGATTGTATGATTGCGATTGTATGATTGTGATTGTATGATTGTGTATGTATGATTGTGATTGTATGATTGTATTTGGGAGATTGTATTTGGGATATTGTAATTGTATGATTGCGATTTTATGATTGTGATTGTATGATTGTGATGTATGATTGTAATTGTATGATTATGATTGTATGATTGTGATTGTATGAGTGTGATGGTATGATTGTGATTGTATGATTGCGATCGTATGATTGTGATTGTATGATTATGATTGTATGATTGTGATTGTATGATTGCGATTGTATGATTGTGATTGTATGATTAAGTTTGTATTTTTGTGTTTTTTATGATTGCGATTGTATGATTGTGATTGTATGATTGTGATTGTATGATTTCGATTGTATGAATGCGATTGTATGATTGTGATTGCATAATTGTGATTGTATGATTGTGATTGTATGATTGTGATTGTCTGATTGTGACTGTATGATTGTGATTGTATGATTGTGATAGTATGATTTTGATTGTATGATTGTGATGTATGATTGTAATTGTATGATTATGATTGTATGATTGTGATTGTGTGATTGTGATTGTATGATTGTATTTGGGAGATTGTATTTGGGATATTGTAATTGTATGATTGCGATTGTATGATTGTGATTGTATGATTGTGATTGTATGATTGTGATTGTATGATTGTATTTGGGAGATTGTATTTGGGATATTGTAATTGTATGATTGCGATTGTATGATTGCGATTGTATGATTGTGATTGTATGATTGTGTATGTATGATTGTGATTGTATGATTGTATTTGGGAGATTGTATTTGGGATATTGTAATTGTATGATTGCGATTTTATGATTGTGATTGTATGATTGTGATGTATGATTGTAATTGTATGATTATGATTGTATGATTGTGATTGTATGAGTGTGATGGTATGATTGTGATTGTATGATTGCGATCGTATGATTGTGATTGTATGATTATGATTGTATGATTGTGATTGTATGATTGCGATTGTATGATTGTGATTGTATGATTAAGTTTGTATTTTTGTGATTTTATGATTGCGATTGTATGATTGTGATTGTATGATTGTGATTGTATGATTTCGATTGTATGAATGCGATTGTATGATTGTGATTGCATAATTGTGATTGTATGATTGTGATTGTATGATTGTGATTGTCTGATTGTGGTTGTATGATTGTGATTGTATGATTGAGATTGTATGATTGTGATTGTATGATTGCGATTGTATGATTGCGATTGTATGATTGCGATTGTATGATTGTGATTGTATGATTGTGATTGTATGATTGTGATGTATGATTGTAATTGTATGATTATGATTGTATGATTGTGATTGTATGATTGTGATTGTATGATTGAGATTGTATGATTGTGATTGTATGCTTGCGATTGTATGATTGTGATTGTATGATTGTGATTCTTTGATTGTGATTGTATGATTATGATTGTATGATTGTGATTGTATGATTGTGATTGTATGATTGTGACTGTATGATTGTGATTGTATGATTGTGATAGTATGATTTTGATTGTATGATTGTATTTGGGAGATTGTATTTGGGATATTGTAATTGTATGATTGCGATTGTATGATTGTGATTGTATGATTGTGATTGTATGATTGTGATTGTATGATTGTATTTGGGAGATTGTATTTGGGATATTGTAATTGTATGATTGCGATTGTATGATTGCGATTGTATGATTGTGATTGTATGATTGTGTATGTATGATTGTGATTGTATGATTGTATTTGGGAGATTGTAATTGGGATATTGTAATTGTATGATTGCGATTGTATGATTGTGATTGTATGATTGTGATGTATGATTGTAATTGTATGATTATGATTGTATGATTGTGATTGTATGATTGTGATGGTATGATTGTGATTGTATGATTGCGATCGTATGATTGTGATTGTATGATTATGATTGTATGATTGTGATTGTACGATTGCGATTGTATGATTGTGATTGTATGATTAAGTTTGTATTTTTGTGATTTTATGATTGTGATTGTATGATTGTGATTGTATGATTGTGATTGTATGATTGTGATTGTATGATTGTGATTGTATGATTGTGATTGTATGATTGCGATTGTATGAATGCGATTGTATGATTGTGATTGCATAATTGTGATTGTATGATTGTGATTGTATGATTGTGATTGTCTGTTTGTGGTTGTATGATTGTGATTGTATGATTGAGATTGTATGATTGTGAGTGTATGATTGCGATTGTATAATTGCGATTGTATGATTGTGATTGTATGATTGTGATTGTATGATTGTGATTGTATGATTGTGATTGTATGATTGTGATTGTATGATTGTGATTGTATGATTGTGAAAGTATGATTGTGATTGTATGATTATGATTGTATGATTGTGATTGTATGATTGTGATTGTATCATTGTATTTGGGAGATTGTATTTGGGAGATTGTAATTGTATGATTGCGATTGTATGATTGTGATTGTATGATTGCGATTGTATGATTGTGATTGTATGATTGTGATGTATGGTTGTAATTGTATGATTATGATTCTATGATTGTAATTGTATGATTGAGATTGTATGATTGTGATTGTATGATTGCGATTGTATGATTGTGATTGTATGATTGTGATTGTATGAATATGATTGTATGATTGTGATTGCATGATTGTGATTGTATGATTGTGATTGCATGATTTTGTATGTATGATTGTGATTGAATGGTTGTGATTGTATGATTGTGATCGTATGATTGTGATTGTATGATTGTGATTGTATGATTGCGATAGTATGATTGTGATTGTATGATTGTGATTGTATGATTGTGATGTATGATTGTAATTGTATGATTATGATTGTATGATTGTGATTGTATGATTGCGATTGTATGATTGTGATTGTATGCTTGCGATTGTATGATTGTGATTGTATGATTGTGATTGTATGATTGTATTTGGGAGATTGTATTTGGGATATTGTAATTGTATGATTGCGATTGTATGATTGTGATTGTATGATTGTGATGTATGATTGTAATTGTATGATTATGATTGTATGATTGTGATTGTATGATTGTGATTGTATGATTGAGATTGTATGATTGTGATTGTATGCTTGCGATTGTATGATTGTGATTGTATGATTGTGATTCTTTGATTGTGATTGTATGATTGTGATTGTATGATTGTGATTGTATGATTGTGATTGTATGATTGTGATTATACGATTGTGATTGTATGGTTGTGATTGTATGATTGTGATAGTATGATTGTGATTATATGATTGTGATTGTATGAGTGTGATTGTGTGATTGTGGTTGTGCGATTGAGATTGTACGATTGTGATTGTACGATTGTGATTGAATGATTGTGATTGTATGATTATAATTGTATGATTGTGATTGCATGATTGTGATTGTATGATTGTGATTGCATGAT